>NC_056732.1:141880023-142147523 GCF_019279795.1 Protopterus annectens
AGGAGCGCAAAAATAAGTTAATCCTTCAGGGTTTTCTTAAGCCACAGGATTCACCACCCAAGTCTTCAGCTCCAAGTTCTGAGCTGTCGTTGGGCGAAGCACCTCCATCCACCTCGGCTCCGGCCGGAGCCGAAGTGCCTCCCTCACAGTTGGCTCCAACATGAACCTCAGAGCCTTCTGTGAGTCGAAAAAGATCTAGGTCTCCCTCCTTGGAGTCGATACACTCGGCTCCATGGTCACCTCTGCTCCAATCGCAGCACAGTCATAAGTCCTCTCACTCCTCTCCATCCTCCAGACTTTCAGATCATGATTTGGAGAGAGTGGTCAGCAGGTTGCTGAAATCGCAGGCCCTAGCAAAAATGTTGTCCAGCCCCCCTCATCAGGTGTTGGCTCTGTCCACTTCTGCAAATATTCCTCCTCCGACTCCTCCCTTGAGTTTGGAGCAAGAGTTCGTTGGGGTTCGAGTCGTGGAACCGTCTTCTCCGATACCTTCTCCTTCAGTTCAGTCGTTGGCTCTGATCCCATCCTTGGTCCCGTCCTTGGAGGGATCTGGGCACTGGGACTCCCACATCGGCTCCGAGGGGGCGAGTGGCATCGGACCCTTGTCCGACCCCACTCTCCCTCTCGAAGCTTCGGCGCAGGTGAGCTCAGCTCCTACATTGGCTTCGGAGCCATCCCCCTCGGTGCGGAGGGGGATTCTGATTTCTTCAGAACCAGAGTCTTCTCTGCATCTGAGCAGGGATGCCTTTGAGGTCATGAGGAGTGTATTGGCCCCTGAGCCAGTCCCACAATCAACCCCATCGGCTCCTCCCCCTATGGTGCCTGCGTCTGCCTCTGCCCCTCCTCCTGTCCCCAAGCGTGGGGAACCAGCGCTCCAGGGCACCCCTTTGGGTGTTTCTTCCTCTTCCCAGGCCTCCCCTGATCATGCAGAGGAGCCACCTCGTAAGAGGAAGTGCAAGAGGAAGCATGTTGACTCCCCCTGAGTCTGTCACATCAGATACCAACTTAGAGGATTCGGAAGGGTCTCTGAGATCCCCTGCTAAAGATGTCTCCTTTTCAGACATCCTTGAAATTCTTAAGCAGAGGGGGAACTGGAATACCCTAGCCCCTTCCAAGGATGAGTTGGTATTTCTGGACGCGTTTGGTTCCCAACTGTCCACCTCCTGGGTGCTCCGCCTTTCGACCCACTTATGACTGTGGTGGCTTGGAAGGCGTGGTCAGCTCCAGACACAGTGGAACCAACCCCCAGGAGACCTTCTAAATTTATAACTGCACCTCAAGACAAACAGTTTTTATCTAAGGGCGTACCTGTTGATGCCATGGTGGTAGCAGCAGCCACAAAGAAGGAGTTGGCAGAAACTTCGTCATCTGTCCATCATCCTAACAAGGAGTCTAGGACTATGGACAGATATGGGAAGCAAATGTTTGCTTCAGCTACCTTCTCGATGAAGTCTCTGAATTATTTGTGCCATTTCACCCGCCTTCAGAGGGATCTCCTTAAAGAGCTTGGAGATACCCTCCAAGATCCATCAGCTGTGGGGGCTCAAGCTAAGGTGGCCTTCCAGCTGGCGATTCTGAATTCAGTTGTTAACTCCTCCATGAGGCTAATTTCTTATGCAGCCGATGGTGCGAGTAGAGCCGCAGGCACAGGCGTCGCCCTTAGGAGGCACGCATGGATGCGGCTATGTAATTTTGCGGAACCCTTCAGAGCATCTTTCACCAGTACCCCCTTTGATGGCTCCGCTCTCTTTGGACCACAGGTGAAGGACACACTAACCAGGTGTGAACAGGAAGGCAAGACTCTCTCTGCCATGGAGTCTGTTTTTCCACTCCTTCCAGACCATACCCCAAGAGTCAGAAGAGTGGAAAAATGTGGTTCCATAAATCCCAGGGAGCCTTGCCTGACACACGTGGTGAGTTCCCCTCCAGGGGCAGATGAGGGAACAATAACAGACGCCGCCCTCGTGGCAGGGGGGGGGGTCTGCAGAACCAGGGCAGCAGAGAATCCTTATCTGAGAAGCCTTTTCAGCATCCCTGAAGGGTTGCCCGGCTGCCCGCCTCTGGAGGCAGTCGGGGGAAGACTTTCGCTGTAACCCAAAGCCTGGCAGAATCTAACTCAAGACAAGTGGATACAGTCAATCATATCCGGAGGTTACAGAATCCCCTTTGCTCAACCCCCGTTATCGTCAAACAAGTCCCTTCCAGATGTTCCACCCAATCTAAGGGACCAAGCAGCCAAAGAAATTTCAAAGCTGCTACACAAAAGGATCATCCAGGAAGTCCCAGCAGACCAGATCGGATCCGGAACTTACTCAAGGTTCTTTTTGGTACCAAAAAAGACAGGGAATGGAGACCCATTCTGGATCTCAGCAGACTAAACAAGTCTGTACAAAGAACAAAGTTTCGGATGGTCACGCTACACTCCATTCTACCCTTCCTGGGTCAGGACAATTGGATGTGCTCTATAGATCTTCAGGATGCGTGCTACCACATCAAAATGCACAGGCACTCCAGGAGATTCCTTCGCTTCCGGTTGGGAGCCAGTCATTATCAGTTCAGAGCTCTGCCCTTCAGTCTCACCACAGCCCCCAGGGTGTTCATCAAATGCATGGCAGTGGTTACGGCTCACCTGAGACATCAGGGATTCCAGGTGTTTCCATATCTAGACTGGCTCCTCACTGCTTCCACCAGGCATCACCTCCTGCAAGCCAGGGACTACACTATCAAAACTTAGTCCAGGCTAGGTATCACAATAAATTTAGAAAAATCTGCATTGTTGCCCTGTCAGCATATCACTTATATAGGCGCAAATCTAAATACCAGGAACATGTTTGCGAACCTTCCACCAGACAGGGTATCACTAATTTGCCAACAAGTACAGATTTTATGAACATGCAAAACGATTCAAGTCAGGTTCGTCCTCCGAACACTGGATTCCATGGCATCAACAATTCTTATTGACCCCCTGGCCCGCTTTCACATGAGAATACTCCAGTGGCTTCTATTCACACAGTGGTCCTTCCAACAGCTTCCCATGTCTCACAAGATTATGATCACGGAAGCATGTAAGAAGCACCTCGTTTGGTGGATGGTCTCCCCATCAGTG
This sequence comes from Protopterus annectens, assembly GCF_019279795.1. NCBI lineage: Eukaryota > Metazoa > Chordata > Ceratodontiformes > Protopteridae > Protopterus > Protopterus annectens. The sequence goes on from NC_056732.1 coordinate 141,883,130, forward strand.
TCCCGGGGCAGACCATTTGTGCCATCCCCTCCACTCGCCACAGTGACCACGGATGCCTCCCTGATAGGGTGGGTGGGGGCATTATCAGGGCAGGACAGTCCAAGGCACCTGGCAGCCTCACAAGTACCATTTGCATATAAATGTCTTGGAGATGAGAGCCGTGCTTTTAGTGTTGCAAGCCCTTCAGGACTCTCTCCCTCCCGGGACCATTGCAGTTCAAACGGACAATATGTCAGTGGTATGGTACATCAACAAGCAGGGCGGCACCAGATCCTAGCCTCTATGCTGAAAAGCATTCAGACTCTGGCAGTAGGTGATCTCTTCCCAACGTTTTCTGATCACAACGCACATCGCAGACAGGCTCAGCAGAGTAATTCTCATGCCTCACGAGTGGTCTCTGAATAAGGTAATTGCGGAACAAATCTTTTGCAAATGGGGTCAGCCTTGCTGCGACCTGTTCGCCACACCTTTCAACAGCAAGTGCAGCAATTTCTTCTCCCTTCTTCCACTTCCCGGCCACTCCCCCAGAGACCCTCTAGTCCACGATTGGCCTCAGGGACTTCTTTACACCTTCCTCTGTTTCCTAATACCCAAACTCATACAGACAGCAACTGCGTTGGGTTGCAAAATGATCCTTATTGCCCCTTACTGGCCTCGACAGATATGGTCCTATTCCTGCATCATTATCTTCTCGAGCAGCCTTGGATTCTGGATTCTATCCCAGATCTACTGATTCATCAATCTGGCAGACTGCATCGATCCCTTCAAACACTCCAGCTCACAGCTTGGTTGCTCCACTTCCAACCTTAGCCAGGCTTCCTAATATTTCCTCCTCTGTGCGGGAAATTATTATCTCATCACACTAATCCACAACTAGGAAAACTTACGCTAGCAAGTGGAAACATTTTTCTTGCTGGGCAGAGGCTAAAATATAGATCCCTTTTCAGCCCCTGTCCACGAGATTCTGGAATTTTTAGCGGAACTCTGTCATTCTGGTTCCGCTTCTGCTACAATCAGGGTTCAGTTAGCTGCCATTTCGAATTTTCACATTGGGTTGTCTTCTAATAACATCATGTCTCATAAGCTGTGTAAAGCCTTCCTCAAAGGAACCACTCTGCTTAGGCCTCCAGTGAGGGATCCCCCACCTCCATGGGATCTAAACTTGGTGCTAGCTTCCCTAATCTTGCCACCTTTTGAATCTGCAGCATATTGCCCCATTAAGTTTTTATCCTGGAAGACTCTCTTTCTGGTAGCCATTACTTCTGCCAAACATGTTTCAGAGCTTCAGGCTCTATGTATTTGTCCCCCATACTTAGTTTTCCATAACGATAGGGTCGCTCTAAGGACCAATCCTTCCTTCCTTCCTAAGGTCTGTACACAAAATAATTTGAATCAGTCCATACACCTTCCTGTGTTCTTTCCTAATCACACCAATAATGCAGAATATAAATTGCACCAGTTGGATGTTCACAGACAGCTGCGTTTTTATTTGCATAGGACAAAGGACATCAGGAAGTCAGACCAACTCTTCCTTTCCTATGCTGAGGGCAGACAGGGCCTTCCGGTCTCAAAGGTAACATTATCTAGGTGGTTGTCTCACATTATTTCATTCATTTACCATCTGAGAAACAAAAAATTATCTACCAAACCTAAAGGCCACTCTACTAGGGCATTGGCTACCTCGGTGGCCTTCCAATCTAGGTTGCCCATGGAATCTATCTGTGCAGCTGCTATGTGGGCTAACCCACATACCTTCATTTCTCATTACAAATTAGACATTGCTTCCAGAAACAGGGCTGATTTTGGTTCCATTGTTCTGAAGAGTCTGTTCCATTGAGCCACCCAGGATAGTAGGTGCTAGGGACGCTGTCCCAACCAGCAAGAATGAAGGCGAGATAGACAACTTAACATAAAGAAGTTATGTACCTCCCATAATGTTCCATGTTAGTTGTCTTCTTCTCGCCTTCTTTATTAAATCCCACCGTCCATCCCCCTATCCTAGTGGATTGAGAGGAGCTCCCTTATTCAGATTTCATTGGCTGAACCTTCTCTTGTTGTCCTCTCTGCTTAGATAGCTTCATAGTTAGGTCCAAGGGTCTACTAGGGCAGAATTCTTTCTTAGTTATGTCTGGAATAGCTTTTTCAAACGAGATCTGTGTAGCTAGCACCAGGCATCATGGGATATGGGGTAGCCTCGAGCCAGTAAACAGCTCTCGAGCTATTGAAGATGGCCGAGTCGGAGCCGAGGATCAGCTCTGAACCCAACCAGCAAGAAAGAAGGCGAGAAGAAGACAATTAACATGGAACGTTATGGTAGGTACATAACTTCTTTTTTTTTTCTCAAGTGGTATCAGACTTTGTAGTCCCTGTCACTAATTATTCAGTGTTTGTTATAATAAATGGCATTATGGCAAAATAGTTCGTGTTAGATCAACAAGATTTTGAAGTTATGTACCATATGTCTCACCTGTACCTCATTATTAAGAATACTCCTCATTTTGATTTTTAAAAAAAACTCTGTTTTGTTCTGTTCTATATTGAAAGGGTTTGGCATATGTTCATTTTTAATCAATACTGAATACTTAGTAATACTGAGTACTCTTTTTAAGAATAAAGAAACAGTTAATAGTCATGCTGTAAACTTCTTAGTTGAAGTAATTTGTTAGATTTCCACATTTTGCATGTTTGTTCTGCATAGAGAGGCAGTGTTATATATTTTGGAAATAGAAGGTTAAGAGCAATGTTATATGCTTTGAGGTGGTAAAGCAAATAGCACGGGTGCTGTACTGATAGCATTAACATCTGTAGCCCATCTCACTGTCTGCATTAATATATGACTGTGTTACATTGTCTTATTTTGCCCTGTCAGAAAGAACAAAATAGCAAGTGGTGATTTGTAACAGGATTGTCTGTTGTAGACTCTTGAATTATTTTGACCAGATCAATGTCACTCAGAACATTCAGAAGCATTTTGTGTTGTTCAGTAACAAGTACTCATTAGGGCAGACAGCAACAAAGAATAGTTCAGTGTACCTACCCGTGACTTCATCCATTAAGTAATCAGGACCGAACTTTGCTGTCTGTGCAATGGCAGTACTGCAAAAATGCTAGCAGGCAACAGTATTTGGCTTATAAAAAAGCCACTTGCTGCTCTTACCACAGTCTTGGCCACATGGAATCAGTGATAACTGGAAAGGATATGGAGGACAGATTTAATCCGGAATGTTGAAGCAGTGATAACTGGAAATGATATGCGGGGGCGGATTTAATCCAGAATGTAAAAGCAGTGATAACTGGAAAGGATATTAGGGTAAAGGTTTAATCCAGAATGTAGAAGCAGTGATAACTGGAAAAAATAAGAGGGGAAGGATAGATATGACATGTGTCTGACTTGATGCATTAACTATGCTTTGAATGTACAGTGCACTCCCTCTTATCTAGTCTCTCTTTAACCAGCCATCAAATTTCTGCAGTAGCCCTAGCAAAAGACAACAGAGAAGAACAACACTTCGGCCTCCTCTGGGCTAAATAACGACAGACATTTGAGTTTTACACTTCATATTCTTTAGAAAAATGCATGCTAACACAAATCCTGTTATTCTAGCTAATTGATAACCTATAAATGATGTCTGTATCCTTTTTGTGATTAACCAGCCATTCGTTTATCCAGCCTAAGTTCTGGTCCCAGCAAAACTGGATAAGAGACAGTCTACTGTATTTGTTTTCATGAGAATACTATTACTGTTCGTACGAGCCCACAGAAGTAAAAGAAACAAAACTGTAACAGTCTAACAAATTAGTTTCTTTTCTGTTATTCCTGTACAGAACCGTTTGGAAATCTTTTTTTAAATTCTGTAAAATGTCAGTAATAATTCATGAGCAAAATGTAACGCAGAGAAAGCAGGGAGTAATTATATGAAGAGTAGAAGGGTAAAGCAGATGGATGAGAAGGCTGTTATGGTGTGACTCTGCACTTACGCTGAATTGATTATCCTAAAAAAGGACAAAACATATGTGTACAGCTAGTGGATTCTAGCTTGTATGCTTTAATAAAGACTCCTAAAGCCAATGTGCTGAAAACTTGCATGTCTTAAGGAGTATGCTGCATATTTTACACAATGGCCTCAGCAAGGGAAGCCTGTAATGTTTTTTTTAATGAATGTTGATCTGTTGTCAGGGTCTTTCTAGTATGGTCTTCTTTGTATTTGCTATAAGACCTTTTCTTGCTTTCTTAGTAATAAAATATAATGTAGTACACGGAGCGTGTTAATTACACTCTGATATCTGGAAAAATACAAATTGTTTAAGCATTACAGTAACAACAGACCTATCCTTAACAAATGTTAAGCACCCCCTGCTTAACTTGTTAAGGTCAGGTCTCAGTCTAAGCAGTTAGATATGCCTGCACTGACCCACAAAGAAAGGGGCAGAATAAAGAAACACATTAATTTCTGCCTACTGTCCATACCAATAATGTGTCCCTCACTTTCTTTCATAAACTTAGAAAGTAGCTAGAATAACAGGATGTGTGTTCTCCAGTATTTTTCTAAAGGATACAAACTCTGAAAGTGAAATGTGTCATTATTTAGTGACTCAGTGATTTGTATGAAAATCAAATATTTTATGAGGAACAGACCAAACATATAAAGCAAAAATTTGGACATCCTGTGAAAACCTGGACATTTGAGGGGAATGGCAAGATGACTACAAACTTAAGGGACTGTGTTACACTATCTTTCTGACAGCACTTGTTAAGTGCTTTATGGCTTTGAAAGCCAGCAAAGCACAGCACTTTTTTTTCTCTTTTTCCTCTAACCACTAGTACATGGAACAAATAAAGCTCTGTGCACAACAAAGAATTATGAGTGGGTCTCCTATCATAACCCTTAATTATGTATTCTTGCCTTGTATGCCAAGATTTGCTTCGAGAGTTTTGTTCTTGGGATGCATTTGTTGGCATGTATGTCTCAAACACATAATAAGCAGGATATGATTGGCAACCCGATCATAATCCTCTATATTTAACCCAGTTATTTCCTGCTTTAAAGACCTAGCTCCAATCAAAAATATCAACATGTTCCGAACCATGGATAACTTCATCATCTAGTGCCTTCCACTCTCATGAAACAAACTTCTTCTTCATATTAAACAGTGTAAAACTCTATTAGCATTTAAACTTTAATTAGATTAATCAGCGTAATACTGTAAATTCATGCCAGGATTCACTGACTGCAACTATCTAACTAAGCCAAACTAAGTATTATTTTATCTTGCTCCTCCTTTTTCCTTCTTACTTTCCTTTTCCTCCTTTGTTACAACTTCTCCTGATCTCCTTTCTGTCTTGCATAATCCACACTGAAAATATTCTGCCTATATGTACGTAATAAGCTTTACCTCCTACCATCATCTTCTGTGATATTAACTCATCTTCACAGGTTCTTCTTTTATGACATTGTTGACTAAAGCCACTAAAGGTAGACATACTGCTGGCTTAGTATAAACCTAGGAACTTATAAACATACAGTCTCATGTAGAAAAGGAAGAATCGCACGTGAAGGGAGGCATAAGTTAAGGGCAGAAAGCAACATGTCTTGAAGTGAGAAGCGGTAGAGTAGTGTTGAGTAAGCAAAAAGGCAAGTAGCGCAACAATAACAAACTACAAAGAATGAAGCCACCAACAAGCGGATCTGGAGTCCTTAGCAAGTACTCAGACCATACTGCATTATGGAGATTAGGATCAACTAGAAGAAAAAAGAAGGCTGAAGAAAGGACAGGTATGAAAAGTGAAGAAAATGTGAAGAAGCATTTGTGTTGGGAAACAGGAGGTAATTATAAGAGCAATATCAAGTAACAAGTGAAAACAACAGTCATGCACAAACAGTGTTGAAAAAAAACAACTGAGAATTGTCTGAAAGAACGTGGAGTGGATGAGGTATAATGAGGACATCTGTTATTTGTTACAAATTAATGTATCAAAAGGGGTTGAAATTAGGGGAAGGGGAGGGAAAAGAGAAGAAAAAGAATGTAGACAGAGTGAAATTGAAAGTGAAGACCAAAATAAAGCAGATCCTGGGTGACAGAGTTAGGCTGTAAAAGTACTAATGAAATGCTACCAAAAGGTATGCTCACTTTTAGAAGGCTAGGCAGACTAATCCTAGTTTGTTTGAAAGTAAGGACATTTCCATATGATTTCTTAGTGACATGTAATACCCATTTGGATGACTGGGATTGCATGAACAATGATACAGAGAGGATTTAATACGTGCACAGAGGAAAGCGTAGTAATACAGTTGTAGTACATAAAGCAGTATGAGATGTACGTGGTGCAGCAAATGAACTCAACCTTGCCAGATGTATACAACTCATTACTGAATACAGAGGTGTACCCTGAAAAAAAGCTAGCAAGTACGACTAGTGCACAGCATAACCAACCATGACAAAACAAAATAAAGAGCCAGCACTTCAGAGGCAACCAATATGTTTTTTTCCTTCCCTTCCTTCAGACTGGTTTCGGCATCAAACCTTCTTCAGTGATGTTACATTCATAATTCAGGAATAGTATTTATACATATTAAATATACTGAATTATGACATCACTTCCCCCATTTAACTAATTAAACATCCAAATACATATAAAGCATTTTAACAAACTAAACAATATTCCTGTGTTTCAGATGAAATATATGTATGGCTAACCATATATTAGTGAACCATTGCTACATATAAGGTCAATAATGAATGCACATAATTAACAAAACCTCATAATTTGTCATTGAGTCCTGGATGAAATAGGGCGCCCAACTTAATGATCCATTTTCTTTCTTTTTGAGTCAATATAGTATGCCAACCCTGTTTGGTTGATTTATTTCCCTTGACCTGATCTATAATAACAAATCCAAAAGTAGCAGTTTTATGTGACTGACAGTGTCTATATAATGCATTAGTCATTTTATTGTAACGTAAGTCACATAAAACTGCTACTTTTGGATTTGTTATTATAGATCAGGTCAAGGGAAATAGATCAACCAAACAGGGTTGGCATACTATATTGACTCAAAAAGAAAGAAAATGGATCATTAAGTTGGCGCCCTATTTCAACCTGGGCTCAATGACAAATTATGAAGTTTTGTTAATTATGTACATTCATTATTGACCTTATATGTAGCAATGGTTCACTAATATATGGTTAGCCATACATATATTTAATCTGAAATCACAAGAATATTGTTTAGTTTGTTAAAATGCTTTATGTGTATTTGGATGTTTAATTAGTTAAATGGGGGAAGTGATGTCATAATTGAGGATATTTAATATGTATAAATACTATTCCTGAATTATGAATGTAACATCACTGAAGAAGGTTTGATGCTGAAACCAGTCTTAAGGAAGGGAAGGAATAGAACATATTGGTTGCCTCTGAAGTGCTGGCTCTTTATTTTGAAAACAGAGTTGTATCAGTAACCTTTAGAAGTATTTCTATGAAACTGTGTAATGTGTTCAATGGGAGCTGTTAAAAGTAGTATGGTGTGCTTACCAGATGAAAACCATAGGTGAACAGTATTATATGGTGTTATAAATAATGACATAAATAAATAAGAAAATAAATGAATGCACTAACAAATAAATAAGTAAATAATGAAAACATTATTCTAAAATAAAGGTACATATCAGAATCAGGTGAGAGCCATCAGACATTTGATTTACTTCTTAGAGTAAGCTGTGTCTTGGTGGGGGCCATGCTGGATGAAAATGGAGCAAGGTAGAAGCCATTATAGAGCAGATAAATACCACTGCCAGCACTGTTCTGGATACTGGAACATAGTCTTTCTCTGTATGATTGTAATCAATAGTAATAAAACAAAGTCCCTGCTATTCACAACAAATCAGCTTGATACCTCTTCATATTCTGACAGAAGGCAAATCCCCAGTTTAACTGTTTAACATTATAAAACTTCTATGTATTATGGTAAACAAAAGAAATCTGATCAACACTTCAAAAAGATATTGTTAAGGAACAATCAGAAACTAGGCTGAATTTGTAGCTTCAAAAATTCCCTGACTCAATGGCCAATTATTTTTTACTGCGTAACTTATTTTATGCACACTGTGTTTTTATTAATCTTCAGACTGTCTAACCTTCTGAAAGTGAACATGTGTATAACATAAAAACTAAACTTGCATAAATCCAACCAAACAAAATGTATCATTGCATCTCTGTAAATGAAATTCATTGGTTATAACTATGCTACTACATAACCACACTTCATCTAAGAACATTCACTCCATCCTGTCTTATCTATGAAATGATCCATCATAGAATCCCTTTCCCCCAGGTACATTCTCATCTATGTTCACATTTCTTAGAGTGCTTGTATCCCACTCAGTAAAGAAACAATAAAAACACTTTTACAATTCATCCTTTTCCATAGTGGGTCCAAAATGGGTGGAACAATCTACCCAAATAAGGCAAATTTCAAAGAAGTCAGCATTTGGGAGAGTTTTAAAACTGTATCTCATCTCTATATGATTCTGCAACAGCAGTTATGGTATAACAGATCCTTCCTCTATACACTCTTCTTTTCCTGCTTGAATTAACATATAATCTCAATGTCATAAAAGAGCTAAATACTGACTGTCTCTTTATCAGCTTCCCCTCAGTATACTTCTAGCTAGTTTAGGCTTTTTCTGATACGGTTAGCTCTGTATCTGATATCTCCAGAGAACTCTAGTACAATGTTTAGTACACATCCACATTCTTTTCTAGTACTGTCTAGAAGCATTGTATGACAATGTTGGTATTCTGCTGCATGCATATTACAGTTTTGTACAACGTACTGTTTCTAGCGTTTATGTATGAAGCTTAAGCAGCTATTCTGCTTAGCAATTTTCAGTCCAGCGTGTTAGCACTTAGTCTACCTCAGCAACTGTAGAAGACACAAGAGATGGTAGATGTAGGACAAATGTAAATCTTTTCTGTTTCTGTACATAAAGTAACTGTTCTGCTTTCACTACTGCATACAGAAATGTAGGAATGTTTATCTATTAGGATATTCATTTGTTTTTCACTGGTAAATATATATGCAGAGATGTACATGTGATGTTCTATGAGTCTTTTTCTGGATAAATATTTTGAATTCATTTTGTTACCCTTACTTACGTCTTACACTGCAGAGGATTAAGGCTGTGAGCTGTTAATGAGCTACTTCATGCAGTCCATTTTTTCCCTTAAGCCTTCATTTGGCAGCTTTGTGACTTTGTGTGATTGAGCAAGTCATTTCATCAGACAGTGCTGTGTGCTCCTTAATGGTTTGCTGTACTGTATGTTTAGTTACTATCGTACCTATGACTTATTCTCATGCACATGTTTCTCTTTTTTGCTATGTATGCTTAAAAATGTACTATATCTAATATCCATGGAGCTTTTCTCCCTATGCCTCTACTAACAAGATTTTTTTCTGTCAAGACAGAGTATCCAGGAAAATGAATGTAAAATAAAATAAACAAACTAGCTACGAGTCTATGAACCTGTTTGCATTTGCCAGTAGTACCAGATGGAATATTTATTTATTTACTATAACTTTTCTCCTGCATCTTATTCTAAAAATGGGTTATTCACAGTTGAAATTTATCAGTCAACAAATTAAAAAGACAAATAAGCAAATAAATAAAGTAGTGGATAAACAGCAGATTAATTTACAATGCTGCTTCTCAGTCATCTCATTAATCCATTATTATTCTCTGATAATTTCTTCATCATTTGTACATTACTGGCACTCACTTCATGGATGAACAGTTACACACTCTCCAAATATTCACAGACATTGAGTTAGTAATATATAATAAAGTGTGAGTAGGGAGCAAAGCCCCATCAAAATATCCTTTTATTATATATTATTAATCTAGTTTAAGTTGACAAATGTAATCTTCTTTTTCTTTGAAAAACATAAGAAACTCATATATTTAAATGACAACTATAACTTAAACTTATACATCCAAATACATCCAAAACTACTTAATACAGCCACAGACTTTCTTGCTAAACTGCTAGCTCCCATTTTCAGTTTATCCTTACACAGGTATAATACCTTGAGTCTGCAGTAATAATTCCCTTTCTCAAAGTCACACACAATAATACTTTCAACAACTACAGACTTATTGCAAATGTTTTGGCAAAAAACTTTGAAAAGTGTACTAATCCTTAGGCATTTGACTATGTTCAAAAATATGGTCAACTTTCTGACACACAACATAGATTTCATCCCAAATGCGATACCCAAAGAACAATATTTCCCATAACTTCTCAAATCTTCTCCAATATGGAAAATGGACTATTAACATGCGCTATTGCTTCTCAATTTAAAGACGGCTTTTGAGGCAGTTGATTGTAACACTTTACTAGACCATCTTTCGTGTCATTGATTATTATTTAAAGTATTGGCTTGGTTCCAAAACTGCTTGTCTGTTAGAACAGTCATAGTTTCTAGTTCAAATCACTTCTACAAAACTTCAGTCCTTACCAAGGATACCTCAGGACTCTGTCCTGGTTCCCATTACTCTTCTGTTCATACAGAAATTATTTAGGCTGGAGACTTTCTCACTTAAACATTACCGTGTACACTGATGATGTGGTAGTTACCTGTGCTTATAAATCCCCATGCTACAACCCTACTACTCCAAAACAGTTTCACCCCAGTTAGAACTGATTCTCACCATAAACAAGCTATCAACTCAAACAAATCCACTGTAATGATCTTTGAGACTCGCAAAAGACTAAAAATGTCACTTCTTTCAAAATTGTTGACTCATTATGTTCTTTACTTTCATTTGTTAAACAGCAGTGACACCTTGGCATTTTCCTTTAGCAGTCACATTGAAAATGCCACCAGTAAAGCAATGCAACAATTCAAACATACGATGTATCTCACTCATTTACTTCTTATGCTCAGTGAATAATTGCCATAAATGTACTTTAAAAAACAACCTTGTTGAATTATAAATTGTGACATATGCAAACTTATGTTTATATTAAAGTAAACAACCACATTAATAAGGTCACATTTACAAATGTTATTGATGACATACATTCTTCTATACAATATAATCAGTCCAGCATTACATAAATTGTTCAGTTCTTGCCTTTTCCCAAACCCCATTCTTCCTCCAAAACATGTTCTGTATGTGTTGCTGCCACAATTTCCATTTTTTGTACATAATGTGATTCTACCCTTTTCTAAAGATCCCACTTCTTGCTTTTTATAGCTTTTACAATATTCGCTACTTTAGGTATGGTTGGTTTAGAATTTCATTTCCATTTTCTACTAATTGCTTTTTGGCAGCCACCAGAATTAAACTTAACAAGGCCTTACAATGTCTAGGCAGTTCAGATCCTCCATCCCAGCTCAAAAAAAAAAAAAAGAAAAGAAAAATAATTTCCTTTCTTACACTCATTTGCTCACCCAGTATTCCTGACAGAGTATGTTGTAGGGAATTGTTAAAATCTGGCAACTCAATACACTCCAAAAACATCTGTTTATGATTTATTTATTTATTTCAGTTTGGTGACCGGGGAAGTCCACCGGGCCCAAGAGTACCTGTTTTCAGTGGAGGCCTGGGGAGAAAAGCTCCATATAACATAAACAGTGAGGTTACAAAAGTAAGTAAGTTACAGCATAAAGTACAGTTTATAAATATGTACATTCCGTATCAGGTTTGATTGGCAAAGATAATTTTGATGTATCTGAATGGTTGTACTGTAGAGATTCATTTGAAAATATACCTTCATTACATTTGAAGTGTAGAAACATTATACATGACAATCGTTTAAAGTAAGGAAACACTTTACATGCATTCATTTGATGTAAGAAGCTATTTACTATATTTACAAAGTAAAAACAGTGTATTGAGAAGCAATTGCAGAGAGCTTGAGTCAGCTCAAGGAGATAGTTATTGGGGTGTTAGAGAGATTAGGAACCTAGGAGCAACACCTCCTTAGGGCATTTGTTATATAGAATTAGATAAGAGTGAAAGCAGGTGGATTTCTATTTGGAGTACAAGTGAGTGAAAAGCTGGGTTTTAAAGTTTTCTGAGTTAGTTATTGTCCTAAGTGTGGATGGGAGAGAATTCCATTTCTTGCCTAGTGAGAAAGAGAGGAGAAGTTGGCCAACAGGTCGTTTAGGTTTGTGGATAGTTTTGATGTTCAGATCTGAGAGGTCTATTAGGGGTGTAGGGGGGAAGGATGTTTGTTAGAGCTGGACATTTATTTGGGTGAAATACAAGTGTGTGTGCTGTGGTAAGTTGGATGTAGTCTAGGTAATTAGGGAGTTCTAGCCAGTTCAGAGAATGAAGGGTATGGCAGTGATGGGTGGAATTTTTGGATCTGGTGGCAAATTTAGAGATCTTGTTATAGCAGTTTTCTAATTTAGAGGTGATGGTAGAGGTCAGGTTAGTTAGAAGAGGGGCTCCATATAACAGGGATGGGAGGAGGTTAGTAGTAGCCAAAGTATGTCTAGTAGAGTTGGAGAGAAAGTGATTGTTCCTATAAAGCATACTTAGCTTTTGGTGGGTTTTCTTTATATTTTGTTGTATACGGATATCGAACTTGAGGTGTTCATCAATAGTAATGCCAAGAAGTTTTGCGAAGGGAACCACTTCAATGGGAGAGTTGGTATGGCTAAGGACTTTGAATTAATTTTTGTCATAAGAGAAAGTCTTGGAGGGAGAGAATAGTAGAATTTTAGATTTATTTGCATTTAGAGACAGGTGGTTTTGATGGATCCAGTTTTCAGTAGTAGAAAAAGCAGTCTGGGTTTTAGTCAGTAGTTCAGGGAAGTTTGAGGCAGAGCAGACTAACGTAGAATCGTCTGCATATTGAATAATTTTGGCATCAGGAATAGCAGAGTGAAGGTTATTGATAAAGATGTTAAAAAGCATAGGTCCGAGGATGGACCCTTGAGGGACGCCAGTTGGAGTAGGAAGAAAGGAGGAGGTGGCGTTCTTCCATTTGGCTGCCTGAGATCTGTCTGACAGGTAGCTAGAGAACCAGGATACAGTATTTGGTGAGAGATGTAAGTTTGAGAGATAATAGATAAGGTGTTTGTGGGAAACAGTATTGAAAGCTTTAGAAAGGTCGAGAAGAACTGTGGAAACTAAGTGTCCTGAATTTCGGGCTTGGTTGATAGTTTCTAAGAAGGAGAGTAAAGCAGTTCTAGTGCTATGGCCTGGGCGGAAGCCATGCTGGGTAGATGTCAGGAGTTGGTTTTGGGTTAGGAAAGGCGTAAGTTGGAGGGGGATACATTTTTATAAGATTTTGGAGATTGGAGAGAGCAGAGCAATGGGCCAGAAGTTTGAGATGTCAGTATTTTTGCCACATTTATGGAGAGGAACAGTGTAGGCTGAATGCCATAGTTTGGGTACATATGATTCCTTTATAGATCTGGTGATTATGATGCTGACTGCGAGTGCTATACTGTCAGCTGCACATTTTAGGAAGGAGGAGGGAATATTATCAGGAGCATTGGAGCAAGGTTTAAGTTTGGATAGGAGTCTTTTTATGAGATTAGTAGAGACTGGTTTAAGCTGAAACATAGGGTGGTTAGGTGAAGAGGAATGGTGGACAGGTGGATTATTGTTAGGGAAAGTCTTGGTCAGGTTAGAAATAGTTTCAATAAAAAATGAATTAAATTTGGAGCCTAGTTCAAGGTCAGATATACTTGGGTCAGGACAGGAGTTATTCTTGGAGCCAGGATTGAGAAGGGAGTTTTTGGATTTCCAGAATTGTTTGGGGTTACTGTTATTGTTGGACAGGAGCTTAATGTAGTAGGATTTTCTGTCCTTACTGATTTGTTGTTTTGCGAGGTTACGGAGTTGTTTGTATTCAATCAGGGTTTTGGGCAGTTTGTTGTTATGGTAAAGCTTCCAGGATTTGTCCCTTTGAAGCATAATTTGTTTGGTTTCTTTGGAGAGCCATGGAGGTGTATTTGTTTTTATCCTTCTGTTTCTTAGTGAGGCTAGGGAGTTTAGAGTGTTGAGGAAGATAGAGTTGAAGTGGTCTATAGCTTTATCAAGAGGAAGGGTGTTTAGGATTTGCCAGTTCATTTGTTTGAGGATATTTGAGAAAGTTGAGGGGTTAAAGTTGCTAAGGTTGCGATTGAGAATGTATTGATGCTGATGTGGGGTAGAGCTAGTTGAATGATGAATGAAGGCAGGAAGGTGGTCACTAATGGTTTCTGGAATGGTGCCAGAGTAAGTTATTTTATTTGGATGGGTCACTAGGATCCAGTCTATAATGGATCCTAGGGATTTGTTTTGTTGGGTTGGGTGGTGGACAGGATTACTTGAGTGAAGTTATAGAGGTTAATGGATAAGGAGGGAGAGGGACACTTAAACTTGTTCCAGTCGACATTTACATCCCCTAGAATGTAAGTTTAATAATTAATTTCAGATGAAGCCCATAAGAGGATATCTTTGAGGGTAGAGATGCTGTTGCCAGGAGATATATATAGAGCTATGATGCAGATATTCTTGTATTTATTCATTTTTAGTAGATCAACTGTTAGTTCAGTATTGTTGAAGTGAGGGATTGGAATTTGGAGGGGAATTAAGGTAAGAAAATTAGAGTAGATTAGGACAGTGCCACTGCCTTTTTCATTTGGTTGGTCAGTTCTGAGGGACTGAAATCCTGTAGGCAGGATTTCATAGTCAGAGATATGGGTTTGAGCCAGGTTTCTGAGATGGCTAAGGTGTCTGGTTGGTTATGGCTTAGCCATGCTTGAAATTAGTGAGTTTTATTGTTAAAACTTTGGGCGTTGAGTGTAAAAAATTTCAGGGTATTGTGGGGGGAGGAGGGGGAAAAAGGAGAAGAGGGGAGAGTGTTATTAGTAAGGGGGCTAGGACCAGGTTTGGGATGAATATCCCCAGCTAATATTAGGTTGTTGAAGGAAGGAACTTGTAGCCATTTGGGTTTATTTTGCATGAGTTTGGGTAGAACTAACATTAATTTAGGGGTAAGTATTTTGGCTGTAGAGGTGATAATTTTAGGATAGAAAAAGTGCAGGGGGTGAGGCTGAAAAAGGGAAGAGCAGATGTAGTATAAATGAGTCTACAAATGGGGGAGAAGAATGGTGAGTGTGTCAGTTTGAGATGAAGGTAGGATAGGTAGTACATTGGAGGAATATGAGCTGGCACAACATAGGGGAATTATGAATACAAGGAAGAAGCAGGGGGCCCGGAGGGTGTGGAGAATTAAGAGAAGCATATTGGGACAAAAGTAGTTTAATGGGTGTAATTTGGGGAGAAGAAACAGGTAAAAAATAAGAGGGGGTAGTGACAGAGAAGAAGCTTAACTTCGTTTAAAATGAAACAGAGGAGGGGATTTTAAATGGCGGTGGATGAGAGAGTGTGATGTGTTTATATAGGAGGAAGAGAGGAGGAGTTGTAAAGAGGGAAAAGCTTCTATTGGGTAATTAGGTAAGGTGTGTGGAGGGGGGAGTAATTTGGGAAGAGCTTCTATTGAATAGTTAGGTTGAATGGGTGGAGAATGGGTAGAATAAATGTAGAGGTGCTGGGGGTGGGTGGAAATTGGGAGCAGGGTAGGGGAGCGGAGTGAGCCCGTAGGGCGAACGGAGTGGGTAGAGCCAAGGAGGAGGAGAAAGTGTATCAGTGAAGGAGAGAACAGATCTGAGGTAAGGAGACTACAGTAAAGGCACGCAGTGTTAGAGTTGAAGGAAGCAGAATTTTCACAAGAGCTAGCGGCTAAACAGGGCAGAGATAGTTTAAAAGATTGTTGGCTAAATCTGAGGCTAAGAACAGGGCAGAGTTAGGTTAAAGTAGTGTAAGCATGCATTGAGGTGTAGAAAGAAGCAGGAATGCTGTCACCTAGTGGCCAGACTGGGTAATTACAAAGGTAGATCTTGGACACACAGGGGAAATGGGGAAGAAGCCAGGAAGGTAGAGAGGGAGGATTAAAACCAAGGTAGGCTGCTAGCTATTGCTCACCAGGTTGCTATACAAGAGGGCACTTTTAATTTAATGTTTAGTTTACAGCAGGGTACATACACTTGATATTAACTCTTGGGAAGGCAAGGATGTAATAGATGTCCATTCAAGGGCGGGAAGCCAGGGATTCTAAGCAGAGGACTGGGAGGCATCTGTTCCTAGGTACCTCTTTTTTCTCAGCACAGCTCCAGCATTTGCCATGTACCTAAATAAAAATTCTTTGGAGTCAGCTTGGGGTATAAAAGTACCTATTCAAACACTTCCAAGCAAAAATCCTAAATGTTCCAGACATTGTTTCATATTTGAGAACCATACATATGTCCTTCCATTGTTTCTTTGTGAATTGCTTATCTAGTCTCTCTTCCCAAAGTTTTCTTACCTCCTGTGATTGATTTCTGCCTATAGTTATCATGCAACATTTTATATGAACTACTAATTATTCCTTTTTAACAGCAGCTTCTATTCTAGATTCAGCTAAAAACTCAACTGGTGCAGGTCTTTCATTTAGGATTCTCCTATCCCTTTCTCTTGGCCTGTATTCTGATATCAACCTCTGATAGGGAAGTCTTTCCTTCAGTCCAAGTGTCTTCTTGGCTTCTTCCCATTCCATTACCATTTCCTTTTTAATTATTTGTTCCCAACACCATGGTTTTCTTGCCAGCTTCCTCCAGTAAATTCTAGCTGCCTCTTGCTTATTCTCTGTTCCCCTAATTGCAGTCATCCCTACTGGCAGAATATCCTTTCTCCATTCTTGTGCTGGCTTAGTTCTTAGAATACTTTCTACTACTTTATGAATATATCATCATGCACGACTGTTGTTATTCTCCTTAAGGATCTGCTTCCAAAATCTCACTCTCTCCTTCTTTCTTGAACTCCCCCCCTCACCCCACCATTTGCTTCATCATCCTCCCTTTCCATTTTGAATTATAATGTTCTGCTTGTGTTATGTATATGAGCCTTAATTGTGTAGCTCTAAAATATGCCTTCAAATCAGGTAATCCTAAACCACCTTGTTCTATAGGAAGAGTCAACTTATCCCATTTGAATCTTGCTCTCTTCTCCTCCTAGATAAAATCCTTCAACTCTTTATTAATTACTTTCCACAACTTCTCCTTTGATTGATAATAACATGCCTGACCTGTGTATAAAACTAAAATCATTTTATTGTTTGCATCTTGCTATCCATATCCATAGGTAAAAAATTCCAGTTTCTCAGTTTTTGTATTATCTTTTGTTCCCTCTCTTCCCACATATTGTTAGCTGCCATAACAGAAGCCTTTTTAACCCATACTCCCAAATATTTCATTTTATTGTGTCCCCATAAATGTGAGTATTGCCATACCTCTCAACCTCTCAGAGCAAGAAATCTGGACAAAACCATACGTAAAAGTGGGACAAAGGCCCACAAATGGGGACAATTTTTAAATACTGCTCTTGCAAACTTAGAAAGTTGATAGAATAACAAGTTTTGCATTGGCACAAATTTTCTGAAGGGTAAGAAGTCTGAAACTCAAATGTCTGTCATTATTTTCTAACTTCAATCTTTAATGATTTGCCACCAGTTTGCCAGAAAACCACAATTTTATGAAAAACTGACCAAAAATATTAGGCAAAAATCTGGACATCCTGAGAAAATCTGTACAGTTGAGAGGTATGGGTATTGCTGAACTAATTCCTGTGTGGGTACATAGTTTACAGCTATAGCCTTTGTATTATCTTCATTAATTTTATTTCTAAAAAAAAAAAAAACTTGGAACTGTCTCAGAATGTTCCAAAACACTGAGATGTCCTTTTCTGGTTTTATCAGATAAAAAATAATATCATCTTCAAATAAAGCCAGCTTTTATTGATTACTATACTAATTATATCCTTACATTTCTGAGTCCCTTATTTTCTTTGCCAATGGTTCTAAATATAATGCAAATAGCAAAGGGGAAAGAGGACACCCTCCCTGGTTACTCTCTTCAGACTCAACATATCAGACAGGAACCCTCCCACTTTGATTTTTTTGCCTCAGATTCCTCATATAGCCTCCTTATTGATCCTATTATTGTATCAATGAATGCAAATGCTTCCATTGCCCTACTAATATAATCCCAGCTTATTCTGTTGAATGTTTTCTCTGCATCAAGACCTACCAACAATAGCAGCATTTTCTTACATTCTGCTTTCCTCTGGATCACCATTGTTTTATAAATGTTGTCAAATGTTTGCCCCCCCCCCCCCCCCACAAAACCACACTGATCCATATCTATCAATTTTGGCAACACCTTTGCCATTCTTTTAGCCCTTATAGGCATAAACACTTTATAATCATGCTCCAACACAAACAAAAACACTCTCCGTCACAATTAATGGTGCAGGAACACTAAATATCTCCATATCTTAAAGAAAGGACCAACACCAAAACATGGCAGCAGTAAACACAGTAATAAAACGAACCAAAAGATTTTAATATGTAAGCACTTACGTGAACAGCACTTACATATTACAATCTTAGCAACTTGTTCGCGAAAGCACTTACATATTAAAATCTTTTGGTTTGTTTTATTACTGTCTAAGTCTGTTTGTTACTACTGCTGCCATGTTTTGGTGTTAGTTCTTTCTTTAAGATACTAGGTTTAAAATTGAAATGGGCCTATATGAAGATGGGTCCAATGTTTTTTCACCAGCTTTAAGTATTACAGCCACTACATTTTTTCCAGGATGTTGGTGTTTTCCCTCCTTTTAAAATACCATTAAACAAAGCCTTCCAGATCTTTATTACTTTTTTTCCTCCTAGCATGCAAACTTCCACAATAACACCATCAATTCCTGGAGACTTACATGAAGATTGGTTATACATCATCATTATTTTTTTATCATCTCCTCCTATTTTAACTGTTAATTGTTGATCCTTATCTTCCTATAATCTTAGCATATTTAAGTCTTCCATAAATGCTTCCATTTGTGTTTTTTTCTTGATTTCCCCATTACTCTACTTTATACAAATTTTCATAACATTTCCAAAATATCTCCAACATCTGTGCAGTATCCTTGGTTACTTTTCTTGATATAGGCTCCCTATGTTTGGCAATGACCTTTTTTACTTTTTGTTTCCTAAGTTGTTGTGCTGAAAGTTTTGGTGCTTTGGAGTTATCAAAAGCAGTTGCTTAATAGCAATATTTCTAAACTCATGTGTATTATCAAGGTAGTCCTTTATTTTCTGTTTAGCAATCTGCAGTTGTGCCTGTTCCTGCTCTGTGAGATTCCCCTTATTCTGCAAAGCTTTAACCTTTGTCAGCTCCTCTAAATAATTCTTGTTACTTTTTGACCATACATCTTATTCTTTTATTTCTACCCTATTTTAAATTCCACTTTCATTTTATCGCACTCACTAGTGATAAATTCTGGAATATTTTCTATCTTCCCTAATAATTTCCAATACCCATTCCTTAAATTCATGTCTTTTTAATAGGTAGGAGGGGAAGCACCATTGTCTCATTTTTACTTCATTACTCTGCATTTTTATCTTAGTTATTATTGGTGCATGATCCAAAATAGTTATTGGATGTGTGCCAAAGCTCTCAATTAAATGCATATGTTCCTGGGAAATGTAATTTCTATCTAATCTTGCCCAGTTATTATACCATGGGGAATAATATGTAAATGCTCTCCAAGTTTCTACTACTGAATTCATGTCTTCCATACCAAATATTTTTTATGTAAGTTTCTTCAGAAATCTACCTTTTTTGTTATATTTTATCTTGTAGGCCCCCCAGATGCACTCTAACTGTTGCCAATCAAATTCCAGTCCCTACCTAAAAGTAATATTCCCTGCTAAAAGATGATTTTTTCTATCCAAATTTCTTAAACTCCATAGCAGCAGTATTAGGTGGAATGCAAATACATGCCAGCATAATCCTCATCCCTTGCCAGTAGCTCCTTGCTACCACAAATCTACCATTATAGTAATTTTTTCTTCTTCTATTAGTGTTGGAGCCCCACTAACAATTAATATAAGTACTCCTATTTTCCTTTTTACTGATATTCTACTGAATATCCATCCTGAAATCCTTTATCAAATGTACATGCTTATTTCTTCCTAAATGTGCCTCCTGTAGCATTGCTATTTGCAGTGTGCATTTCATAATATAATTATTCTTTTCTTTTTGTCTATACCTGTGAGACCATTCACATTCCAAGATTATATGGAAAGTTTCATCTTTACGATAAGAAGTTATTATCCCCACCTATTGTATATGACAGCTTTTTTTAAATGTCTGTTTCCAATTTTTGTAATGCATGCACTAACTAATGTTTGGCAGGTTGATCCTTTATACAGTTTTTCTTATCTCCATTTAAACCTATGTCACATCTTACAAATCTTTTTTGTTTAATAAAAAAGGCAAAATACCAAACATATCCCCAGAACACCCCCAGAACCTGTTAACTTAATACAAATACATAAAAACTAGATGCATCTTCAAGTAATGAAGTTTAACCCTCCTAATAGGAATAATTGTTCCAGACAGCCTTATTTAACCTAAAGTTGAGATTAGCCATGCCAAAACACGTTACTATCTGTGTTCCTACTAATATCTTTATTCCCAGTCTCATATGTGAAAAACAGCTTGCATGCGTTCAGAATCCATTAACCTTTAGCCTTGAAGTAATCACTGCTTTGCTTTTTTATTGTTGTATGCGCCGCTTGTCTCCATGGAAACATAAGAAAAAATGTAGCCCTCAGCTGCAGAGTCTAAAGACAAACCGAAGCAATTATTGTTAAAGAAAACCTTTCATTATATTCAGTGTTCTTTTATTTACTTGTTTCCACTTAAAACGTATTATTAGATTAAGCCAAAGGTCTTGATCCAGATGTTCACCTATGCAAATATAAGAGAAAACATATCAGCTCTACATATATTATGATCTATGTACTTTTGCACCGCATCCCCTGCTTCATCAACCCAAGATTACAGCCCCTTAACTTAAACATGCTATTGGATAGCCTTTTTTCTCTTTTTGCATTGCAATCCATACATTTCTTAATTCTAAAAAAGAAGAAAGAAAAAAGGGAAAAAAATAATCTGTTTACTGTTGTATCTTTATCACATACAATAACTAAGAATGCTTTACTATAAAATATGCAATAATGTAATGAAAAATTTTAAAGAAATACTGTTAAAAACAGAAATTGTTTTAGAGTTACCTTTTCCTTTATCTTCCCTTCCTTTTAATAACATGAAGGGAGCAAATGCCTTTTGGTTTTCCACAAGTTTAACAAAAACAACAAAAGTCCATTTTGTTCCACTTTTTCTTGTACAGCCCTGATTTATGCTTTGTAATCTTACATTTATTCACTAATTTCTGTGTTGATGGGCTTCTTTCTGTTCATTTCCATCTCCCAGCTGAAGACTCTGGTTCCATTCCAATGTACTCCTGATTCTTCTAGTCAACTTCTGTCTCAAATATTTTCCATTGGAACATTGGAAAAGGTTTCACTGGCAAAGTCTCTCCATGTGCTATATTATCAGAAGAATGACAAGTCGAGTCCTTTTCTGCTTGATGGCTCACTTTTTGTTGACAAATGTTTATATTTCCTCCTTAGCCTGTTCTGCATCAGAAGATGATTTTGATCCTCCAGGAAAATATTCTGATGACATCTAGATATAGCAGCTTGAATCTCACATTTGCCTCTCAACATTACCTGTTTGCTGAAGCAAATTTGTTTCTATTCTGCCTGGTGTACACTGAACAGTCATTTTCCACAAACACTCTACTGTCTCCATCTTTTAATACTTTGCCCTTTTGCCACAGTTTTGTTAGGATCAACTCTTTCTGCTGGGAGGATTTTTGCATCTTTACATATACTTGCCTGCTTTCTCATAGCCAGATTTGGAGCATACACAAGATGTGCCCTTTCAGTCAACAAATCCTGCTGTGTAATACTAGTCCAGATGCTTATTTGTACTTTCATACAATGAATACAGTGTGCTCCTTCTAGTTTCTCTGGTGCAGCAGAAAAGCTCAAGATTTTCCCTGCATGTTTTGTCTTCTAATTCTACCATTTTGAAACATCTCTTGTTGATCACCCTCATACTCAGCCAGCCTTTTCTTCATTTTGACTTCTGGTTTTTGCAGTTTTATCAGCTCATTTGAATATCTGTTTAAAACTTATTCCAGGTTTTCCAACATTTTGTTACTTGAGCTGATATACTCCTTTAGTGTTTCATTTATTTAAATCAGCTCTGAGCACATTTGACTTATTTTTTTCCTCTAGATTACTGGAAGTCATGTCTTGCACCAAAGCTGGATCTTGAACTGCTTTTTGCTGAACAGCTGCAGGACTTTTCACAGTCATTGTTCTCTTCCCCTGTTCTAGTTGACTTCAAGCTCTCTTAGTTTCGTCTTTGCTGACATCCTGGCAGTGCACTTACTGGCCAGTAAATGAGTTTACTAAAAGTAGCAGAGTTCCTGGCCCTTGTCTTTCTGTTTCTTTTTTCACACTGGAAGAGCTGAAGTTATGCTGTTGATCACTGTGTGCAGCCATCTTGGAAAGTCAGCAATTGCCACAAATGTTCTTTTTTGTTTAAACAAGAAACATCTTTGTTAAATTATCACTCATGACATAAGCAATTATACATTTATATGAATGAAAACAACCACATTGACATATTTTCAGTTGCAAACATTATACATCACTTATAATTTATCCAATCATTGTAAGTCAAACATTATAAATCTCATTCAGTTCCTGCCTTCCCTTAAACCTCGTTCCTCCTCCAAAACATTATTTTGCATGTATTTTTCCCACAGTTCCCATGTTTTATATGTAATTTGCTCCAACCCATTTCTAAAGATCCCACTTTGAGGTGTTCATCTCTGTTACTATATTCACAATATATAGTACAGCTGGTTTTGATTTTGATTTCCATTTTCTGATGATTGCTTTTTTTTTGGTAGCCACCAGAATTAAACTCAGCAAGTCCCTACTATGTCAAGTCAATTCTGATTCTGTATAATAGCTCAAAAATAATTTTTATAGTTACAACAATGGTCGGGCTAGCCACCTGGTGGTGTGAAACTTGGTTCTAGTTGATTGTCACTGTTGAAGTGACACCCCGACCCCATGTGTAAAAATGGGGAAAAGGGGTTATGGATGGATGGATGAATTAAAAAAAAACTGATGGAAAATTTCACATAAGAAAGTAAATCCATTTGATTTAGAGACATTATTGCTCATTGTTTGGGCACATACTTAACCGATTTACAATTTGAAAATGTTATCTTCATAATGACTCACACAAGAGAATTTGTATATTGTGTACTTACTATATTTTCTCATACTATGTTATGTGGATATTTTGTATTTTATATACTGTCTCTGACTCATCATTTACTATGTGTTTATTATGGTAATATGTGCTGTTTAGTACAATTAGCCCTCTATAATGATTTGTAATATATTTGTCAAGTGTCTTGGATTGTGGCTAAAAAAGGGTCCAGAAGCAATTCACTTACTTAGTTAACTGACTAACTTTCTAACTGTTTAACTAACTAATAATTCAGCATCAAGGATACTGCCTCAGAATTGATAACCCTATTAGATATCTAGGTATTATGTTGACAACTTACTAACTTTTGATCATCATGTCACAGAGTGAGTTAAGAAATCATTTAATGTCTAGGGGCATCTCCTTCAGGTCCGGTAAACTCAAGACTCCAGTATACATTTTCCTAATTAGAAAAATCATTGAATATAATGTGTCACTTTCCATGTACCTTCCTAAGCAGCACATCTAACTTGAGGTGCACAGTGACTACAAACTAAGATACCAGAAGGCCTAAGCAATGTAAGCCACCCAGACATATTGAAAGTCCTCCCTTTATACTTTGTTTCCTATGGCCTTTATGCATGGTGATCTCTGCCTGGCACTCTATGCTATTTAAAACCCTGCCCCCTTTGATTAATTTCACCTCCATAGAAAGGGGGATATTACAAATACCTGCACCAGAAGCATTAACCACCAATCTCACATTACCAACACGTACTGACATTATTGATACTTAATCCAACACATTCCATACTTTTGGAACAGACTAACTCTACATATCAAGCTTAGTAATAGCATGATTGGATTTGATAAGTGGATTGGTAATTGTAAATTCACCCATGGGGTACTTGCACTGTGCAGCTAATATTTCATTATCTCAGTGGGTACTGGCTAAGTTTCTCAAAGGTCACTTAGGCTGCAAGCCTAGTACCTGCATATCCTGCCAACGAACCTGTAAATGTACTGTTTATAAGAAAAGAAATGCTGACTCATGTTGTGCAATGTGTGTGTGTGTGTGTGTGTGTGTGTGTGTGTGTGTGTGTGTGTGTGTGTGTGTGTGTGTGTGTGTGTGTGTGTGTGTGTATGTGTGTATACACATACATAACAGGAACTACATTTATGCATGAATTCAACAGCAAAAGGCTGCTAACATAAAGCATCAGATCAGATTTTTGCAACAAGGCTCACTGGTTACAGAAATATTCCATCCAGTTTAAGATAGACATCAGGTCACAAACAAGTGAACATTATTCCAATTAATATTTTTGTGATTCCCTTCAAAAATGCAATTAAAGGAAGGTTCAGGGTACTTGATATTTGACGGGGTGAAATACTGGATATAAAGGATTGTTGCAAAGTGCATTTACAGTATAAGAACAGAAAAATTCTTTGCTTTTCATTCACTGAATAAAATTCACCATCTGTGTGGTCTGAAGGCTTGCTTATAAATAAATCTAATGCCATTTAAACATGAACAGCTGTACATAGCAGTCTGTTAGAAGAATTTGCTGATGTGTTTGAAGGCATTGCCCAGTTTCCAGATGAATGCACTATAAATGTTGATCAAAAAGTTGCACCTGTTCTTGTTCCAGCTAGAAGAATTACATTACAACCATGTAACTGCATGAAAGAAAGAGCCAGGTCATATGGAGCGTGCAGACATAATTGCAAGGGTTAGCAAGCAATCAATGCAGATCAAAGTTTTAATGGTTGTGGAGCAGTCCACAAAACACAAATTTAGGATATACTTTGATTCTAAAGAATTAAAGCTATTTAAAGGACACGTTGTCCCTCACCTAGATTTGATGATATAACACCTAAGTTGAAAGAGTACAGTAAGCTTATCATATCTGATGCAATATTTGGGAGGTATTGTTTCTTACACTTGTCATTTGGTTTAATTCCAGCACAAGACAACTATGAGAGCAACACAGATGAAGTTTATGAAGGTCATGAAAGTACTGTAACCACTAATGACAATTGTATATTGTCGTACAAAAAGAGAATTGTGTTGCAGAGCTTCTTTGAGCACTGAATAAAACTCAGAAAGAGAGAGAGATAGGCAATGTTTTAAATCCTGAAAAAAATGTATCAATTGTATGTGATGACATTTATGTTTGAAGCATGCTCTTTTGGATAAAAAAAAATAATGTGAAAATCAAGAAAGCTGACACTATTAGATAAATGGAAAAATGACATGATTAGTTACTTTTCCAGAGTCACAGGTCTGTTAAGAGCTCACTGATCATTAAGTGAGTCATTAAAGCAAACAATAAAATCAATTTGGGACAATGGCCATTACGCAGTGCTTCAAACAATCATTAAGCTCATTGTTAGAGAGCCAGGTGCAGGTCTTACAGACTAGTTTCTTGATAAAGACCTGCATGTATAGGTTGGTGGTTTACAAAACATTCTGATGGGCTGATGTGCATAGTTCATCTGCAGTCCGATCAAAAATGCCAGCTTCAATGCTATTAACTAACTCTAACCTTAATATACCCCTCCCACTCTGTAAACCTATAACTAAAAGTCCACTCTGCTCCCCTCCAGTTAAACTTAAAACTATACTCCCCCTCCCTAACCCTAACGTCCCCTATTGCTTCTTAAATTTAAAACCCTACTACTCCTCCTCTAACCCTGAAGTCCAGAACACTCCCTAAAAGGAAAACTCCACTTCCCCTTCCTTAATCTAAACTCCCCCAACTTCTTATCCCTAAATAGGTTCATAGGTTTGTAATAGGCATCAGCCCTAGGGCTTATACAAGCCTAGCCATAACAATTCCCTGGCTATTTCTTCACACACTATTTATAGGTTCATAGGTTGGTACTAGGCTATCAGCCCTAGGGCCTATACATATACATAAAAGTCCCCCTACCACCCCTTAACATAAGCCCCCCTCTCAATCGCTGCCTGAAACCTAACATTACACTCCCATCATCCCTCTCTCCCCCTGGCTGCCACATTTTCCTTGTTTGAACTTGAATAATGTGTTCAGCCAAGGCTCATCAGCCATACTCTCTTTTTTTTCCATGTTTGCTGCATTTTGTCCAAACTCATATTTGAGTTTGAGCTCAAGCACTAAAACATGTGAGCTACAAGATGCTTGAGTCCCTGGTCATGAGACTGGTCTTTGAGAGTGTGTCTGTATTCGCAGTAGACCCTGTGACCTACACTTTTTCTTCATTTTGGAGAGTACCTTCAGTGCATGCTCTCTTGTGATTATTGGTGGTGTGATTCCATCAGGGATAGGTTGAAACTGGCAGTAAATGTATTAGTATGTTAGGATCTGAGTAGTTACCATTGGGAATAAGCTCTGAGGAATGTTAGGTGTTAGTTCTTATTTTTCTGAGATAAGTAAAGAATGATTAATGGTTGTCTTTGACTTCCATGGCTAGACTGAGTTCAGGGGATGCTTTCATTTTCCTTATGTCCCTTTTTAACCTCTCATCTAGCTATTTGATGTTCTCCTTGGTTTGGGGATTGTTTGTTCTCCTATACAGTTTTAGGAATTTCTTCCTTTATTACCTAGTTTATTAATGCTGGAAGATGGCCACATAAGTTTGCTTTAAACCTCCCCACTGTGATTGATTTGGTGGGAAGTGCCAATTTAATACATTTGTCCAGGTGTGAGTAGAACTTTTCTATATAACTATTAGCATTATCAGCATTGCGGGGAAATGCCACTGTACTCTAACTTACAGACTTCATCACTAAATTTTAGGAGGTTTGTACTTTTATTTGTTTAACTTGATTGGGAGGTTTTGATAGAGAAGGGACTTGACCAATAAGGTGAATATCTTGTGCATGGTACATACAGAAGCTAAAGTTTGTTATGACTTCATCAAATCTGTTGTCCAGTAGGTTCATTTATAATCTGGTCCAGGGAATTCCTGTTAAGAATTTTTGTGCATATCCTATGTTAATGGTGTAGGTTCTCCCAGTTGATCATTGAGTGGTTAAAATCACCTAGGATAACAACATTCTTACTTATGGGGAGCTCATCAAGAATATTTAGGAATGCTGTGTGATTTTCTGAAGACATGAAGGACGTTCTGAAGCCCACAGTGATCTCAGAGATGATCCTATTTAGTGCAACTTGAATCTCTATAAGCTCCACTTGAGGGTCTCTAGGTACCTGTCTCGAGAAAATATGGTCCTTAACAAATATGGAGCTGCAATCACAGTTTCCAGCAACAGGTCTAAATGAGTGGTAAGAAGAAAACCCAGATACTGAGGGGATGATTTCTGGACATTTAAACCAGGGCTCTATAACAACACAAACATGGATGTTCTCCATATGTAGAAGGGCTACAAGGTCCATCAGTTTGTTGTTTAGACTTCTAGCATTAAGTAGAGCTACACTGAAATGGTCCAGGGATGAATTTATTCTGGAGATTAGGTTGAGAGATTCATTAGGTGGACCTTCCCTAGAAAAGGTACAATAGAGAATCCTTCTAACGAGAGGTGCAAACCATCCTTGGAAAAGCATATATGGCTGTCAAGCATTTCATTCCATGTTGACACATACTGGTTCTGTCAATGTTTAGCCAATTGTTAAAGCCAATTATTTTTTTCTTTAAATATTGGAGTTGTTTTTGATGCAGGAAACATTTCACTCAAAACTGGGCTCTTACCTGCATCTGTAACATGCATGGAGAGCTCTGTCAAGTCTCACTCCATATCCCTCAGGGTTCTGCATGCCAGGTTGTTTGCCTCAACATGGATCACCATCATACCATAATCATATTTGTCTGGTTTAAGGATTTTAAGGGCACTTATAACACTGGCAGTCTTGGCCCCTGGAAGACAGCTGATTGTCACCAAGCTTTTTGTCCAGCTTTATGAGTGCAGAATCCACGTGTCTTAATTATGTCATCACCAATTACTAATGCATTTTTATTTGTGTTTGATGCATGGTTGGATGTAGTTGGTCTAGGAGGTACCATTTCCTGGTTTCCCTCAATAGTATTTGTGTGTGAATTACATGTGAGGTTAGTTTACTTGAGGAGATTATTCACAGGGTCTGGTATATTAAAACCTGATGAGCTGAAGTTGCACTCAGAGGAGTGAGTAACTGGCTGTTAATATGATCTCAGACAAAATGCATCTACAGCTGAATTTATCAGTGAGCAAATACTCCTTTACATAACGCAACTGGAAGCTGTCAGGTTGCTGTAGAAAATGCTTTATGGCTTGCTGTGTACCAAGTAGCTATGAATGTTAACCTCAGGGCGGGCTGCTGTTCTGTATCATGTTGCAGCATGACTTTATAGGTTCATAGATAAGTACTAGGTTAGCTGCCCCTGTGGGCTATTGTAAGGTTAACCCATTTCACTTTTTGTGCTCAAAATAACCGATTCCATTTGGTAGTAGATTGGCCTTACCGATCTCAGGGTCGATAATTATATATTACCCCTAATAAGAATAATTAGGATCAAACCACAGATAATTTGAGAGGACCCACACATGGGATAAAGCATTTCATAGGATCATAGGAGGTTACTAAGCTAATGGCCCTGGGACCCTTACAAGCCTAGTCAAAAGTTTATCCCCAAAAATGAAACCTCAATCAACACCTGTCGCCCCTGTCAGTGAGGAACACAGGTGGAACCCATGCAATAGATTTGTGGTTTCCCATCCACTCATCAAGGTTGCGCTTGAAGAGGGTCAATGAGGTACTTTGTTTGACATGTATGGGAAGTCTATTCCAGAGATGGGGCAGACCCTGGGAGACAAACCTGTCTCTCCAGCAAGTTTTGTTGAAGTTGCATATTAGATTTAGGCCTTTTGAGCAGGTAATGTGCAAGGAGTTAGTCTTATGGATAAGGAGGATCTCTAGTAAGGCAAGATCCAATATTGCCTTGTAGGCTAGACACAGATCACC
Organism: Protopterus annectens; assembly: GCF_019279795.1. Lineage (NCBI taxonomy): Eukaryota > Metazoa > Chordata > Ceratodontiformes > Protopteridae > Protopterus > Protopterus annectens. The sequence continues at coordinate 141,912,324 of NC_056732.1, forward strand.
TCTGACCAATCTGTATGATACTAAGTAGCGTGATAGTGATTTGAGCCTGTCCGCATAGGATAGGTGTTAGAGGCCGTAGATTCTCTTTGTGAGGTATATCTGTGGCTTTTTCAGCTGGTGCAGGTGTTTGGAGAGATACATACCAAATAGGGAGTTATACTAAATTGTTGGTCTAATAAGGGAGGAGTACAGAGAGGTAATAACCTTCTTTTTTCTGGGTGCAATCCCTTTACTTATGAGATGAACCAAGTAAAAGGCTTTTTTGACAACTGCTGCTACATGATGGTGGAATGTGAGATTGTTATCAACCTGAGTATGCAGGTTTCTCACCACAAGTTGTGTGCTTAGAGGGTTGCCATTGATGTGGTAATCAGTAGGGACCGTGTTTTTGCCGAATATTATGATAATACTTTTTTTGCGTTTAACTTAAGGTTATGATTTTGGTACCAGTCATTTGTTGCTGTCAGACCAACTTGCAGTATGTTAACATCATTTGGAGAGTCAATGACAGCACCCAACTTACAGTCATCCACAAATCTGGTTATCCACAAGACTTTTGTCTTTGTCTGGACCTCTGAGAAGTAGATGCCAAACAGTAGGGGTCCCAGGCCAGATCCCTGGGGAACGCTACTAGTGCTGTTGGAAGTAGAGGCACCTATTTTGATCTTGTGGGTCCTATCGGTGAGGCAGTTTGCCACCCACCTGATGAGATAGGGATTTACACCAAGCTGTGTTAGCTTTTTGATGATGCCCGAGTGAGGGATTGTGTCAAAGGCATTGGCCAGATCAAGGTAAGCTGTATATAATGACTTTCCCTCATCCATGCCCTTGGTGACAGTCTCAAAGAAGTCAACCAGGTTCAACAGGCAAGATCTGCCCTTCATGAATCTGAACTGGGTGGGGTCAAGTGCTTGGAGATTGCCTATGTCCTTGTTTATGAGATCCATAATAATACACTCCATGGCTTTACAGAATAGACTTGTCAAGTTAATAGGGTGATAGTTTCCAGGGTCAGTAGTGACACCACCTTTGTGCAAGGGGATGATGATGGGAGTTCTTCACTCTGCTGGAATGAAGCCTGTACTTAGGCTGTGGTTGAATAGAGTGCTCAATGGCAAAGCTAGTGCTTGCTGGAGATGGTGCAGAATACAGCCTGGGATACTGTCAGGTCTCATGGAAACTGTGTTCTTTGCCTTGGATAGGGTCTTTAACACTTGATCTGTGGAGATGTGAGGTGCGGGGCAAGTATTGGGGATGTCAAATGGGCCTTTGGGACCTTGCAGGTTGGCTAAGTCAACAGGATCAGTGTAAGTGGCACTGTTAAGTTCTAATTTGGAATAAAACTGGGCTTTGCCATTGAGGTTCCTGACATAACTGAAGAAGGCTTTGTGGTTTCCCTTTGTTTTGTTTTACTTTTTTTTTGGAAGCCAGTTTAAATTCATAATTGGATTTGGATGTTTTAATTAGTTTGTTGAGGCTAAGGAGGGAGTTTTTTCTATTTGGAATTTGTACAACAGTTTCATCCTTTTGTTGTAAAGCCTGTTGATAGAGGATGTCCACCAGACGAGTTTATGTTTCCTTGAGGAGCAGGTTTTAGTTCGATTGGGTATGGCTGAGTCCATGCAGTTGACAGGTACGTGTATGCTGCATTTGCATATTGCTCATCATAGTTGTCTGCATCTTCTGAGAGGGGTGGTTTTGTGAAGCTACTGATACCATCCCTTAGGTGGTTGTAATCAGCTTTTGAGAAGTTTTTTAGCCTGGTTTGGGATAGAAACTTAGAATGAAACAGACCGATGATCTGACCTCACCAGAGAAGAACATACCATGGGAGTGGTGCAGAGGTCACCCATGTTGGTGAGAACCAAGTCCAGAATATCTCCCCTTGTGGGGGATAAGACGAGCTGGTCTAGTGCATTAGAAGTGATGAAGTCAAGGAATCATTGCATGAGTGCATTAGTGCAGGAATAGTTCACCCAGTCTGTGGTGGGGTAGTTGAAGTCACCAAGGATCAGGGTGTTAGGGTGTACCGTGATGGAGTCAAGTAGGTCCAGGTAGGAGGAGTGGGTGTCCTGAGTCATGGAGTGGGGGTCTATAGCTGACTATAACTTGGATGGCTGTCTTGCCAACTATCAGTTGCACCTGGATTAATTCCAGTGCATCATGCTGGCAAACCAGTCTGAAGGTGTGCCTGTCCTTAATGAAGATAGAGACTGCACTACCCTTAGCCTTCCTGATTTCATTTTGGAGCCAGAATGTGTGGAATGATGTATAGTCTGGTAAGGCAGGGTGCTCTTCGTAGCCCTGAACCAAGTTTCTGTGACTGCACAGACATTGGCATCTTCCAGTGCAAGGAGAGCCTCCAGTGAGTGCATTTTCATGTTATGGCTCCTAGCGTTAAGTAGCATGACCTTCAATTTGCTTTCTGAAAGAGCTTTTAATATGGAAGATTTGTTTTGGGGACATAGCCTTAAAAAGGCACAATGGGGGAAGCAAGAGCCTTGGCCAGGATCTGGAATCCCAGGGATGACAGTTGGAGGCCATCTCTGCCAAAGCATCAAGGCCTGTCAACCATGTCTTCCCAGGCAGACAGATACTGAAGCCCATTGGAAAGACACCAGAAATTAAGCCAATTGTTGAAGTCAATTATTTTTTGTTGGTATTGTGGTATCATTCTTGGTGAAGGTAGGATGCTGCTTAGGGCTAGGGTCATATCTGCCTGGGACACGTACTGTGAGAGCTTATTCATATCTCTCTTCATATAGTCCAGGGAGGTACATCTCAAGTCATTCACACCAACATGGATAATGACAGAGTCATACTTGTACCTGTTGTGGAGAGACTTAAGTTCATGCGTGATGTGGTGGATTCTAGCGCCTGACAGACAACTGACCGTGACCTTTTTTTTTCAAGTCTGGAGCTGCCTCTATCCTTTACTAGTACAGGGGGCAGTCTTGGGATAAATTTTCTGTTTGCCATCCATAGATCTAAGTTGCACTTAAAACTAAACTGTTCTGTTGATGCTGCTGAAGAGGTTTAGATCTCTTGACTGAGTATTTCTGATGCCATTTGGCTTGATGATGTGCAGTAAATCTATCAGTAATGGATCAGAGGATGCCTTATATGCCAGACACAGGTCATCTCTTAGCAGTCTGTAGGATAGCGAGTATAGTGACAGGACTTTGTGTCTCTCCATGTAGGACATGTTGTTTAGGCCTTGTATCCTTTTAGTAAGGTATCTCTGTGGGCATTCCAGTTGTTGCATGTGTCTGGACAGATACATGCCATAGGGGTCATTATATTGACTGGCCTAATGAGGGCAGAGTAAAGGGGAGCCATAACATCCCTAGATATAGACACAATCCCTTTGTTTAAAAGCTGTACAATATAGAAGGAGTTTCTTACAACAATAGGCACATATTGGTCAAAAGTTAGGTCACTGTGCACACAAGTTCTAAAATGCTGAACAAGTGGGTCAGCTCTTAGGGACATATTGTCAATGTGGTAATTCCCTGGGGTAGATGACTTCCCAGAAGATACAATAATGCATTTTTATGTTATTTAATTTCAGAACATGATTGTGACACCAGTTATTTATTTCAGGCAAACCTTCCAGTGGAATGGCTAATTCAGTTGGGGATTCTATGACTCCTCCTAGCTTACAGGCATCTGCAGACTTAGTCAGCCAGAGCCCCGTGGTATTGATTCACTTCAGAAAAGTTGATGCCAAACTGGAGAGGTCTCAGTACTGAACCCTGGAGGACTCCACTGGTGACTAGTCTCTTTGTGGAGGTAACTTCCCCTATTTTGATTGTCTGCATCCTATCTTTGAGGCAGGTGGCAATCCAGTGGGTGACATAAGGGTTTATTCCCAGTTTAATTAGCTTTTCTACTATGTCTGACGGAGGAATTGTGCCAAACACTCTGACCAGGTTGAAGTATATGGTGTGTACTGTTTTGCCTTCATCCATTGCTTTGGTGACCTTTTCAAAAAAAAAAAAATCCACCATGTTGAGTAAACATGACTTGCCCTTAATGAATCCAAAGTGAGACGGGTCTAGTGTTTGGAGATTCCCCATGTCCTGATTCATTAATTACATAATAAGTCTTTCCATAGGTTTGCATATGAGACTTGTCAGACTTATTGGTCTGTAATTGCCTGGGTCTGTGGAAGGTCCTGTTTTATGCAGGGAAAGACTGTATATGCTCTCCATTTGCTTGGTACAACACATTTATGGAGGCTGAGATTGAACATTTGTTGTTAGGGATGTGGCTAAATCATGCTTCATGCTATTTAAGATGTATCCAGGGATGTTGTCAGGACCCATCAATGCAATGTATTTTTAGCTCTTGATAGAACTTTTAGGACTTGGTCTTGTGTGAAAGCTAGAGGTGACAGTTTCAGGTATGTTGAGGGACAGATAGAGGGAAGAGAGCAGTTAAGTTAGAGCTACATTTATTGGCTAGTAGGTGAGTTATATCTTCAGTCTCACTGTAGGTAATATTGTTGACAATCAGCTCAGCGCATTGATGTATTGTGCTTTTGAGATTACAGACATAACTAAAAAAACGCCTCATGATCGTCTTTGATTTGGGTAACTATTTTAGCATCAGACTTGGCTTTGATGGATTTTATTAAGCACCTGAGTTGTTTGTTTATTTCAGTGGCAAGGGCCCTAACATTCTGGGAATTATTCTTCTTACATTTGGTCAAAACTGTTTTCCTTTTATTATAAAGCTTGTTGATATTATGACTTACTATAAAGTTTATAGTTTATGTGTAGTTGTTTGTGCATGGACTTCAGCTTATTATCGTCTTGTAGGGGATCTTGATGTGAGATATAGTATATCTAAATAATGCACTGCTAGTTAATAGCTGCTTGTGAGTGGCTACATGCTAACTCTGTATATGTTACTCCAACTTCTATGTAATGGTGTTATGTTCAGGGGCATTAAGGAGGGGTGCCTTGCTTATTTGCATGAGTCTGGCTGTTGCTGCGGTTCTGATCAGTGCTATAAGTACTCTTTTATTAGTGTCAGTGTTTCTACTTATATATTTTCCCTGTTATTCATACCTCATTCTGTGTTGTCATCTCACTGTATAGGAGTGTAGCCCTCTCCAGATTTTGCCCTGTGCACTAGGTGTAACTGTCTATTGTATGAACAAGGCACAGAGCTCTAACTGGAGCAAGTAGCTTTACCTTTGTTGCAGGAGTGGTATTATTTTTATGGAGCTTGCTTTGTCTATTGGATTGGAGTGATTAGATGATTGTATGACATCTTCCATTTTTCCTTTCAGTCTCAGTGGAAGACCATGTCAGGGAGGCTGTCAGTATGAGTTATTATTACTGCTTGTATGATTATATAATGTGAATTCTATACTAGAATACAGTTTTTCTTCTGGATTACATGCCCTGTGATATGGTGCTTTTCCACATCTATTTATGAAAGATTTAACTTTTTTATTTACATGATTTTAAAGCTCATCTTGTACATAATGGTAGGATATGAAGCTGCTAGAGGTGTTTAAGTATGAGGTACAGTTATATGACTCTCTAGCATTGGTACCATAGTTTATATCTGCTTCACTACTTTATACTAACCCTTTATGTTTAAACCTTACCTGTTATCACCGCATGCATGTTTCTTGCAGGAGACACATTCTACATATAGCAGAGCCATCACTGAGATTTAGGGCTTCACTGTACTGGGATATTCATCTGGTAGCTATCACAGTTCAGAAGTAAGTTTTCCCCTCTGTATCAACGGATGCAAGAAATCCTGACAAAGTAGTAAGAATCCAGGATTGTATTACTCTATGGCCACTTAAGTAGAAATGGATGTGGGCCTGATAGTGTGTCTGAATTCATCACTAAGTATGCGTTCATTTATGCAGACCAACTGGAAGCTGTCAAGTTGATGTGGAAATTGTTGCATAGCTGGCTGTGCTGTGTATGAAGCTTTTTTTTCTAGTTTCTGTAGAAATGGGGTTGCAACAGCTCTCAACACCTCACACTGTTGTGCTAGCTGCAAAAGTATGCTAGAACTGTAATGGCATTACTCTTCCAAACCCACAAGGACATGCTGGGTCATGTCTGTAGGTGCTTAAAGAATTATGCTCTTTTTTTTTCCTTCCTCTATCTAGAGCTTCTTTCTTATCTCAGTCCAACTCCTTCCAAGAGTGAAAGAAATGTGCATCTATACCAGGTGCATACCTAAACATTCAACAACATTTCTCAGGCTCTTCTGGGTGCAGCTTTTAGATATCAACCATGCTTGATATGTAGCTAACTCTGTTTTTGGACTGAAGCAAAAGTTATCAACATAAAAGAAGCTGTTATCAAGCAGGTACAGTTTACAACAAATTACCAATGCAGGTTAGACCTAGTATGGATTTCAGTCAAAAGTCATTTAATGATGGATGCTCAATGTTTATCAGCAAATAGCAAAGCATTTACAGCATTAGATATCCAATATTAATGCAGAGAATTTCACAACTGCAGACTGGGGAAATGTTTTGGATTCCACACAAATACAAAAATAGTTAGCAGGTCTGTTAGTATATTGTGCAGTCTTGTTACATGAACAAGTAACACAGATTCTCCAGGCTGTTAGGTCTAAGTAGGTGAGAGTGCAGAAAATGCCATACAAGGTGGTAGTGCATAGACTAGTTCAAAAATTATCTTCTGTGACTAATTTCAGATCATTATACAGATCTGCTAGTTCATCGTCCTTGTGAAATACCTGACTGATTTGCATATTGCTTTCAGAAACTGCAAGCTATTCCTAAAAATCAAGGTAAGGGGGACTTCATAGAGTCCTATCTTTGGTCTCCATATTTAGGGCAATTATCTAATACAGACATAAGTTTGTAAACAGGCATACATTTATTGAATAAAGTATTGAAACCATTAACTTTCCTGCCCCCCCCCAAAAAAAAAAAACTCTGGCCTAGATGATCATTTGATATTGGTGAATAGAATTTATGAAGAGATGGACCTTCCTTTATGTAAGCTATTTGAATACCCTTCAGAGGGTCATACTTCTCAAGAAGAAATATTTCTTAAACTTGGAAAAGACCTTATTGACATTTTCTCATATAGATATATTTCACTAATTAGCTGGAAGCACAGGATTCTAACTGAATATTAGCCTGTAGACTTGGTACAGCTTAACTGCTCCTGCAAATCAGAAAGTAGTATTTTTTTTTCATCAGGTAGACAACTCCTGTTCCAACCCCGGGTAAAAGTACATGTGATAACCTTGGCTTAATTAGCTGATAGTGAGTTGCCTAACGTCATTAGATGCCAAAAAAGCTTTTTGATAGGATAAAGCAAACCTTCTTTCTGGTCTCTTTGAGTAGAATTGCATTTCATTCATAATTAATTGACTATGTTAAGGTTTTGTACCAAATTCATTCCATTACAATTTGATATTCATTTTGTATCTCAAATGGTGACTTGCCAGAAATGTCCGTTTGACCTTATACTTATTGAAAATTCCATGCAGCCAATTTTTTGCAGCTGTATACAAAGAACAAAGTGGTTACCAGTCATAGCAGCATCTACGTACTAAACTAAAACACAATGACATTTAAATTACTTAAAATTACCTACCTACTTCCCCTTGCAATAAGCTAACTGATCAAGACTTCACATATTCAGTCTGAAATAATACCATTCTAAAACTGAACAGACCCCAGTGTACGTTTGCTGCCTGTAAAAACATCATTCAACAAATTGGCCTCTGCTTTCTGGAATATCTTCCCATATGAAATTGCTGCAATTGACAATATTTTACTTTATAAGAAAAAAAAAAAAAGTAAATCTCATCTGGCACAGGAAAATACATGCTAATATCTTAGGGAAATGGGATAGCATGTCTTGCAATAAATCAGATACATTACTTCACATAATACCAGATGTCTAAGGGCTCATGTTTTTTACTGATAAAAACCTGCCATATAACTAGACTGTCTCATTTTTTATGTGACATTCTTCGCTGACCTTAATATAATTTATGACTGTTTGTTTTGAACCCTGTAATATTTTTCTGCTTTGATTTATCAGTCTTTCCACTTTTATACACAGATATACACACAAACATGCGTTCAGCTATGCTATATATGTAAGTTAAATATGACAACTTTCTATACATTGTTCTCAAAACAGTAACTAAATGTGATGTCAACTTTATCCTGTCAGACATGACAAGTGACTGAATACATTTGGCTAGATTAAGCAGACTGTTGAGATCCAACCCAAATGACTTTGAACACTGGGTACTTGTATTGCCATTCTTGTTTCTCTGAATGCAATGAGGGATTTAAACATTCTTGTAGAAGGACACGTTTCAAGTCATTCCTTAAAGGTCATGTGGATCTTGATTTCTAGAGAAATACATGCTATCTCTTTGGACTTGACTGTGAATGCTCCTATGATACTATACTTTTAACATTTCTGAAGGAAGTATAAGGACTAAAGCAGTGCTCAGTCATCTCTGTTTATTACAGTTGAGATAAAGCATATCATATCAACATGCAGCATGTTTCAGGGGAGGAGATATTTATATAGCTTGTGGATGGCAAGAAAGATAGAATATCATTTAGTGTGTCAACCATGGTCTCTGTCTCTGTAATATCACCAGGAGCACATGTTGCAATCAAGTCAACCATGTTTTTGAAACTTTGATTTTAAAGCTCATCTTGTACATAATGGTGGTGAGATTGTCTAGCTTGGCAAGTCCAAATAGCTGTAAGGCCGGATGAGAGTGGTCATCATGTGCTAACTTTCAGTCAACAATGGGCTTACTCAAAATAATGAGTTTATCTTTGATGAATTGTGTGGAGTACAATATACCAAGTACCCTACACCAAAATGATAAGATGGCCAGGGATCTTGGTATTTTCAATAATTCCTTCTCTTTTAGCTACCATGTAGCAACAGTAGTCAGAAAATCTTTCTACTTAGTACAACTGATGTCTAAAGGAAAAAACATCCATGCCAAAATAAGTTATCATCCTTCTGTAAACATATATACATATATATATATATATATATATATATATATATATATGGGTCTACTTTGAAACATCTAAAACCCATAACATCAAATTTCATAACACTGAAACCAGAACATCTAAAACCCATAACATTGAATTTCATAACATCTAACACTACAAATCACAAAAAAATAACATCCCCTCCACATATAACGACACCAAACTACTAAACACACTTTTTATACATTTCTGCAGGGGGGCAAACCCCCCTGCACCCCCCATATGGAGGGCTCCACCCCACACACCCCCTGTAAATTAAATATACCAACTCCAAGATCCCACTATAGTGGGAAAAAGTTAGTTTCCTAGCCCCACTGTATCAAGCCCCCCTGCATAAACGTAGTAAAAACTGTGTTTGGTAGTTTGGTGTCATTATATGTGGAGGGGATGTTATTTTCATGTGATTTGTACTGTTAGATGTTCTGAAAGTCAATGTTATGGGTTTTAGATGTTTTGGATTTTAGATGTTTTGAAGGGGATCTATATATATATATATATATATATATATATATATATATATATATATATATATATATATATATATAGACACATCAAACAAATGGAGAGGCCCTAGTGGTTTCTAACTAAAAGGACTACCAGCCTAAAGATCCTGAGCTACCAAGAAAGGTTTAAAACTCTATCCCTATGCTTAGCATCTTATAGGCCATTATGAGAAGATCTATATCTTGCATTCTGTGTCACTGATCAATAAATTAGAACAATTAGGTATTAATCTATAATCTTGATAATATAGATAGCTCCATAGTTTACATATAGGGCATGGCAAGTATTGCACAGCATAAATAAAGAAAGAGAAACTTTCATCTGGCTAGGAAACAAAGCAAGACAGGATGTGTGAAACTGGGTCTATATTAAAATCATGAAGCAGCGTTACATCGAACACCTCTTCAGAGACATGTAAAGACCGAAGTGTGAAACTAGCGAAGGCTCAGTCCAGCTATTTTTTTTTCCCCAGAGAAAAAAAATTGCTTGGCCTTATTCATAGCATTGCCCTTTACCCCACTGTAGTGCAATTTCAGAATTGGCATATTTAGTTAGGGAGTTGTGGTGGAGAACAGCCCCCCAAGTTGGGCAGGGGTGTGGGTGGATGAAGCCCCTCCACTTAGTTATGTTTTAAATAGTGTGTGTGTGTTTGGTATTAGAGATTTCTTTCCCAGGGAAAGAAATAGCTGTTTTGACCATTCGCGGTTTAGTGCGTTTGTTTTTTATGTGTCGGTGAAGAGGCATTCAATGTAATACCTCTTCGCGATTTTAATATAGACCCATGAAAATATAAAGAACAAGACCCAGTGATTTTTGAAAGGTATAAAAAAGAAACATGGACATGGGAGATAAAAAGAGATCTAGTATTGTGTAATATTTATAAAAGGAGAAAGCCAAGCTAATCAATTCAAAAGAGCAGTTCCAAAAATAATTGAAGAGAAATATAGGCCAATGCACCCAGATATAGAACATTACACAATACAAAGCAATAAGACCTCTCCTTTGACCACCATGTAGCAGCAGAGTTCAGAAAAATCTTTGTATTTAGCACAAATATTTAACGTTTTATCATTCATGCTAAAATAAGTTATCATCCCTTCGTAAACAGCCCTAATTATGCCAATTATAAGTGAGGTAGAAGTTAAACAAATAGAAATTTAAGTTATGGTTTATCTGCAAAGTGAAAGAATTGGTGTGGAGAATCCAACAAAGGTAATATCACAGCATTATGGAATTACAGGTCCCCAGATTAAGGAGCAACAGGTAGAGCAGGAGGAATTTGAAGAAGATTTGCAACATGATGATGTTCTGGACCCTTCTGTGGGAAATTGGTATGAAAGTCCAGATGAAGTTGCACAGCAAGTAAAGGAGCAAGAAGTAGTAGTAACTGTAACACAGGCAATATTGTGGAGTGATGGGCCAAAATGCTCTCATATGAAGGAGCAGTATATGATGCAGAGTGCATCTAAAGAGGACATGGCACAGGAACATGTTCTAGAACTTCCTGTAGATTACTCACAAGAAACAGAGATTGAAAAAGACACTCTCAATCTGGAAGAAAATGACTTAAAAGAAGATCTGCTTGATTTAATACAGCTGGATAGATATATTAAGATAGACACAAGAAATAGATTATACAAAGTAAATAAGACCAAAAATGTTAGATTACAGATGAACATAGTAAAGAGTACTGTTAAGAGAAATTCAAGTCAAGTCAAGTCAAAATGTATTTATATAGCACCTTACAGACAAAAAAATGCCACCAAAGTACTTTACAAAACAATAATCAAAAGCAATAAATAACATATAACATAAAAATTAACTAAAAATAACTAAAAATAACAATAACATAAAACAAAACAACATTAAAAATCACATAATCACAAATTCACATAATATAACAGAAATAAATAGAATTTATTACTGTGCAGCTAAACTAATAATGGATAAAATGTTACCGCAAAAAAAGGGAGCAAGTAAAATGCCACCATAGAAACATCAAATAGAAAAAAAACTATAAATAAACTAAGACAAGAAGTATTACTATTAGAAGAATGTAGAAAAGGGAACATATCATCAAAGTACTTAAAAAGATATATGTGACAAAACAGCACAGTATCAAAACAGATCAAAATATATCATATACTATTGCCAATAATAAACTAAAAATATCAACACAGGCAAAAAAAAACTTAAAAGACAAATATCAAGGAAAAGTACAAAATAAGCAATTTATAGATGATAAAATATTTTATAGAGAACTGGGAAACAAAGCAAAAGTAATAGAAACATAACCAAAAAAGAAGCAATAGACACATTTTTGAAACTTATATATGAAGACCCTGTTGAACATGAAAAAGATTCTCAATGGATAGAAGAGTTACATAGTTTCATAGTATAGTACTAGGCTATCTGCCCTGGGGCATTTGTAAGCCTAGCCATAGTGATGTGGCTTTTGCCACCCCATGAAATGGTACAAAAATGTACAGAATAAATCTAGAATACTGTGCCTCTGTCTAGTAGTGACACAATGAAGGTCCCCTTATATAATAGAATTAGTTTACTGTGCCCCTGTCTAGCAGTGACACAGATGTGACCCCTGGAGTAAACTTACGATCTCCCATCCACTCATCAAGATTTCTCTTGAAGAGAGTCAGTGAGGGGCTCTGCCTAATATGAACTGGGATCCTGTTCCAAAGCATGGGAAGCCTCTGGGTTATGAATCTATCCCTCCAGCATGTCCTATTCATACTTGTGCCGAGGTTTAAGTCTTTAGCTCTCGTGGTCCTGATGGATTTGGATTTTTTGAGGTGGAGCATGTCAATCAGATCCTGATTGGACATGGCCTTGTACATCAGGCAGAGATCACCTCTGAGCAGGCAGTATGCTACTGAATAGAGCTGAAGTTTCTTTAGTCTGGCAGAATAAGACATATGTTGGAGACCCTTGATCCTTTTGGTGAGGTACTTTTGTGGTCTCTCCAGCTGTTGCAAATGCCGGGTGAGGTACATACCAAATGGGGCATTGTACTCAATCATGGGTCTGATGAGGGAGGAATATAGGGGTACAATGACATCCTTGGATCTGGATGTGAATCCCTTCATGATGAGGTGTGCAAGGTAGAATGTTTTTCTAACCACTTTGGCAACGTGGGTGTCAAATGAGAGGTCGCTGTCTACTTGGGTCCCTAGGTCTCTGATTACTTTTTCCGTACTCAGTGGGTTGCTGTCTATGTGATAATTTGTGGGTACTTTGTTTTTCCAAAAGGGATGACTATACATTTTTGGCATTTAGTTTAAGGCCGTGACTACGGCACCAGTTGTCTGTTTCAGTGAGGCCTTTTGTAGGATGTGTGTGTCTGCTGGTGTATCGACTATGGCGCCTAATTTGCAATCATCTGCGAACTTTGTCAGCCACAGCCCTCCCATGTTTGCTTTAACATCTGAGAAATAAATGCCGAACAAGAGGGGTCCCAGGACAGATCCCTGTGGGACACCACTTGTGACTGGCTTTGAGTCTGACATTGCTCCAGCGATTTTAAATTTATGGGTTCTGTCCTTTAGCCAGTTTGCAACCCATCTAGTGACATAAGGGTTTACTTTTAAGCTGTTTAGCTTATCTATGATGCCTGAGTGGGGTATTGTGTAGAAGGCTCTAGCCAAGTTCAGGTATGCTGTATGGACTGCTATGCCCTCAACAATGTCTCTAGTGACTGTTTCAAAAGTCAACCAGGTTTAAAAGGCAGGATCTGCCCTTTACAAAGCCGAACTGGGTGGGGTCAAGTGTCTGTAGGTCCCCTATGTCTCTGTTTATGAGTTCCATAATGATTCTTTCCATAGCTTTGCAGACCAGGCTAGTTAAGCTTATGGGGTGGTAGTTTCCAGGGTCTGTAGAGGCACCCCCTTGTGGAGTGGGACCACTGTTGCTGTACGCCAGTGTTCAGGTACATATCCCAAAGTAAGACTAAGGTTAAATAGCATTTTTATGTGTGGATTTAGCTCCTCTTGGAGTTCACGTAACACGCACCCCGGGATATCGTCAGGTCCCATTAATGCTGTGTTTTTTGCTTTGTTTAGGGCGGTTCTCACTTGGACATCTGAGATGACAGGGAGATTACATTCAGCTGGGATAAGTATTTCTTCTTTTGGGGGTGAAGGAGGGGAGAAATTTTCACTGAACCTGTCAGCCAGAATGTTAGCAATATCTGTGGGTTCAGTGTATTTTTTGTTGTTGTGAACCAACTCTGAGCATATCTGAGGGTTTCCGCCCAGGTTTCTAACATAGCTGAAGAAGGCTTTGTGGTTATCGTTAGTGTCCTTAGCAATTTTTCTGTCAAAGTTTGCCTTGGATGTTTTTATGAGAGAACGTAGTTTTCTGCTAATGTTGATCAGAGATGTCTTCCCTTCATGGGATTTCGCTCTGACGTGCAGTAGCTTCCTTCTTTTGTTATACAATTTGTTTATGGCTGAGGTCCACCAGACAGGATGCTTACATTTGGTGGAGAGGGACTTGGATTTGTTTGGGATTGCATGATCCATGCATTCTTGGAGATGTCCATAGAAAGCATTTGTGAAGAATTCGGCATTGTGGGATGTGGTATCCACTGGCACAGTGGGCTTAAAGGATACCATCTCAGTCTTAAGAAGAGTGAAGTCTGCTTTTGAGAAGTTTTTCACTGTGGTCTTTTGTGCTGGGGTGGAGGTGGGATATGTATATCCAGGGTGATTAGTCTGTGGTCAGATCTCACTAGTGAGGGTATACTTCGGTGTGGAGCATTTTGTCCCCATGTTTGTGATGATCAGGTCTAGTATATTATCTCCCCTAGTGGGAGAGGTGACTAGTTGTTCCAGTGCATTTAAATTTATGAATTCCAGGAACCTTTGGGCTAGGATATTAGGGCTAGAATAATGTACCCAATCTATGTTTGGGTAGTTGAAGTCTCCCAGTATGATGGTATTTTGTGATACATTCATATCCTCCAATGTCTTCAGGAAGGCTGAGTGGGGTTCTTGAGATTGGGAGGGTGGTCTGTAACATGCTACCAGTTGTATAGCAGTTTTGCCTATGGTTAGTTGCACCTGTATGGTCTCTGATGCTTCATGTGTTGCTACTATCCTGGAGGTGTGGGTGTCATTTATGAATATGGACACTCCCCCTCCCTTTGTGGTTCGGCCCGGGTTTTGGGGCTGAAAAGCATGATACGAGGTATAGCCTGGTAGCACTGGGGTGCTCTCAGGAGCCTTGAACCAGGTTTCAGTTACTGCACAGATGTCGATGTTCTCCATGCTGAGGAGTGCATCAAGTGCCTGAATCTTGAGATTTAGACTTCTGGCGTTGAGCAGCATTACCCTTAGTTTTTTTCCATTTTTGTTTTCTAAGGAGGTGGGTTTGTCTTTTGAGCCTTGCCTAAAAAGGCACTATGGGGTGGCAAGAGCCTTAGCCAATATCCGGAAGCCCAGTGGTGACAGGTGTAAGCCATCCCTTGCGAAGCAGCGTGGCTTGTCCAACATATCATCCCAGGCAGACAGACATTGGATCCCCTTAGAATGACACCAGTACTAGAGCCAATTGTTAAAGCTGATCATCTTGTCTTTGTATTGTGGTATCATTCTTGGTGAGGGCAAGATGCTGCTCAGGGTCAGGGTCATACCAGCCTGGGCTACATAATCGGAGAGCTCCTCTATGTCTCTTTTCATGTAGTCCAGGGAGGTACGTCTCAGGTCATTTACACCAGCATGGACAATGACGGAGTCATATTTGTACTTGCTTTGGAGTGACCTGAGTGCGTGTGTTATGTGGCGGATCCTAGCTGCCAATAGACAGCTCACAGTCACCTTCTCCTTGTTCAGCCTGGTCAGTGGGACATCAGTGTGTCTGACTATGGAGTCACCTATTACTAGTGTATCAGGCAAGGTGTTTGGCCTTAAGGGCTGCGATTGGTCGACACACTGATTTATTGAAGTATGTGTTGCATGTGTTTTGTTTTGAGGTGGTGGATTTTTGGATGTCTGCTTTGGGAGACTCTGTTGTTTTGGTAAGTTTTTTATTAGAGCCTCCGAGTATGTCTTTGTGTTTTTATGTGTTTGGTTTGCAGTTGTGGTAGGTCTATGTGGGACTGGGATTGTTGTGTGTGTGGTTGCCATCTCCTCCTGTCTGGTCATGCCAGCCCTGAGTTGAGAGAGTTCAGCCTCCAGTTTGGCTATATAGTTGCATCTCTCACATGTATTTGTGTTTGTTGGGAGGAGGAGAGGGGTGTCTGTGTACATGAGACAATTGTAGCATTGTTTCAAGATACCCAGATTGACCAGCTGAACCGGAGACGACGCCAGTAATCTACCACTCTACATGCTAGAACAGTATAAGGGAGTGGTATACCTTTAAGGGAAGTGGATATTCACAGGGGTGGTAAGTAGATGTAGTGCTTTACTTAGTACGAGAGTGTTTACTTAGTAGATAAGTATTGAGAACAAGTGCTAGGCTTATAATACAGTGAGTAGTCTGGTTATACTAAGAGTAGAGCTTCCTTAAGGGAAAATTTGAAGAGCAGACTTGGCGGAGCCAGAAGAAGTTTAACCGGTGCTGCGCAATG
Source organism: Protopterus annectens (assembly GCF_019279795.1). NCBI lineage: Eukaryota > Metazoa > Chordata > Ceratodontiformes > Protopteridae > Protopterus > Protopterus annectens. The sequence continues at coordinate 141,928,478 of NC_056732.1, forward strand.
TGGATTTTAAACAGTGAACTCAAAAGAGCTAGAAATGGTCCCAAACAACCAATTACTACAGCTTCTTGTACTGAGGTCACTTCCCCAAGGACAGGTAGGCTGCTCAAGGCTCCCCACTCCCACTGGTGAGCAAAGAAACTTCCTTCTATCCAAGTAAGGTAATGGACAACACAGGAACTACACCACAGCCCAGAATACAGCAATGCCTGTAAACTGGTCTAAACTAGTCGAGGAAGGCGGGAAAACAAGGATTATTTTTGTTTTTGTTTTTGGTAGAAACACACAGAAAATGCAGAAACAGTGATAAATTAGTTACACAGGCTAGCACACTTTAGTGGGCAGCCTCCACAGTTACATTAAACAAACAAACAAGCAAAGTTTTGATCAAATTCGACTAAATGTAACTTTAAGTGCAGATTTTAAAATAATGCAGCAATCAGTTAAAAACAGTTCAGGCTAGTTCAAGGTAAGCTACAGAAGCTATTTCAAGTGAAAAAAAGCAAAGATACTTAAATCCAGAAGGTAGTCGCTTTTCTGAGTTCCCTGCTGCTAGGACCACTCTGTAAACCCACGTGGAGCTTGTCTGAGCAGTATAGCCAGAAAAAAAATGCCCACAGGTGGATTTTAAACAGTGAACTACAAAAGAGCTATAAATGGTTCCAAACAACCAATTACTACAGCTTCTTGTGCTGAGGTCACTTCCCTCAAGGACAGGTAGGCTGCTCAAGGCTCCCCACTCCCACTGGTGAGCAAAGAAACTTCCTTCTATCCAAGTAAGGTAATGGACAACACAGGAACTACACCACAGCCCAGAATACAGCAATGCCTGTAAACTGGTCTAAACTAGTCGAGGAAGGCAGGAAAACAAGGATTTTTTTTGTTTGTTTTTTTGGTAGAAACACACAGAAAATGCAGAAACAGTGATAAATTAGTTACACAGGCTAGCACACTTTAGTGGGCAGCCTCCACAGTTAAATTAAATAAACAAACAAGCAAACTTTCGATCAAATTCGACTAAAATGTAACTTTAAGTGCAGATTTTAAAATAATGCAGCAATCAGTTAAAAAACAGTTCAGGCTAGTTCAAGGTAAGCTACAGAAGCTATTTCAAGTGAAAAAAAGCAAAGATACTTAAATCCAGAAGGTAGTTGCTTTTCTGAGTTCCCTGCTGCTAGGACCACTCTGTAAACCCACGTGGAGCTTGTCTGAGCAGTATAGCCAGAAAAAACACCCAGAGGTGGATTTTAAACAGTGAACTACAAAAGAGCTAGAAATGGTCCCAAACAACCAATTACTATAGCTTCTTGTGCTGAGGTCACTTCCCCCAAGGACAGGTAGGCTGCTCAAGGCTCCCCACTCCCACTGGTGAGCAAAGAAACTTCCTTCTATCCAAGTAAGGTAATGGACAACACAGGAACTACACCACAGCCCAGAATACAGCAATGCCTGTAAACTGGTCTAAACTTGTCGAGGAAGGCGGGAAAACAAGGATTATTTTTTGTTTTTGTTTTTTTGGTAAAAACACACAGAAAATGCAGAAACAGTGATAAATTAGTTACACAGGCTAGCACACTTTAGTGGGCAGCCTCCACAGTTAAATTAAACAAACAAACAAGCAAACTTTTGATCAAATTCAACTAAAATGTAACTTTAAGTGCAGATTTTAAAATAATGCAGCAATCAGTTAAAAACAGTTCAGGCTAGTTCAAGGTAAGCTACAGAAGCTATTTCAAGTGAAAAGAGCAAAGATACTTAAATCCAGAAGGTAGTCACTTTTCTGAGTTCCCTGCTGCTAGGACCACTCTGTAAACCCACATGGAGCTTGTCTGAGCAGTATAGCCAGAAAAAACGCCCAGAGGTGGATTTTAAACAGTGAACTACAAAAGAGCTAGAAATGGTCCCAAACAACCAATTACTACAGCTTCTTGTGCTGAGGTCACTTCCCCCAAGGACAGGTAGGCTGCTCAAGGCTCCCACTCCCACTGGTGAGCAAAGAAACTTCCTTCTATCCAAGTAAGGTAATGGACAACACAGGAACTACACCACAGCCCAGAATACAGCAATGCTTGTAAACTGGTCTAAACTAGTCAAGGAAGGCGGGAAAACAAGGATTATTTTTTTTTGTTTTTTTGGTAGAAACACACAGAAAATGCAGAAACAGTGATAAATTAGTTACACAGGCTAGCACACTTTAGTGGGCAGCCTCCACAGTTAAATTAAACAAACAAACAAGCAAACTTTCAATCAAATTCGACTAAAATGTAACTTTAAGTGCAGATTTTAAAATAATGCAGCAATCAGTTAAATAACAGTTCAGGCTAGTTCAAGGTAAGCTACAGAAGCTATTTCAAGTGAAAAAAAGCAAAGATACTTAAATCCAGAAGGTAGTCGCTTTTCTGAGTTTCCTGCTGCTAGGACCACTCTGTAAACCCACGTGGAGCTTGTCTGAGCAGTATAGCCAGAAAAAACACCCAGAGGCGGATTTTAAACAGTGAACTACAAAAGAGCTAGAAATGGTCCCAAACAACCAATTACTACAGCTTCTTGTGCTGAGGTCACTTCCCCCAAGGACAGGTAGGCTGCTCAAGGCTCCCCACTCCCACTGGTGAGCAAAGAAACTTCCTTCTATCCAAGTAAGGTAATGGACAACACAGGAACTACACCACAGCCCAGAATACAGCAATGCCTGTAAACTGGTCTAAACTAGTCGAGGAAGGCAGGAAAACAAGGATTATTTTTTTGTTTTTTTGTTTTTTTGGTAGAAACACACAGAAAATGCAGAAACCATGATAAATTAGTTACACAGGCTAGCACACTTTAGTGGGCAGCCTCCACAGTTAAATTAAACAAACAAACAAGCAAACTTTCGATCAAATTCGACTAAAATGTAACTTTAAGTGCAGATTTTAAAATAATGCAGCAATCAGTTAAAACAGCTCAGGCTAGTTCAAGGTAAGCTACAGAAGCTTTTTCAAGTGAAAAAAAAGCAAAGATACTTAAATCCAGAAGGTAGTCGCTTTTCTGATTTCCCTGCTGCTAGGACCACTCTGTAAACCCACATGGAGCTTGTAAAGGGTTTTAATGTAAAGGATACATAATGGAATGAAGTGATAGCCAGAGAAATTAAGACAAAATTAAGAAAAGCTCCTAAATGGAAAAACACCAGGCCCATATGCATTACCTAATCTCTAACTAAAGGTATAAATGTCTTTACACAAAGATTTAGCCCTGAGTAATAATTATTTATATATACATCCCAGACACACACCAAACAGCTTAACAACAGAAAAAATGATGCTCCTCATTAAGAGTGAATCTTGAGGCCATCCTAACAACTATAGACCAATAACTTGCCGCATGACAATATGCAGTCTATACACTGGAATTGATGCAGACTGTATAGTCATTTAGAAAAATCTCAAGTATGGCAGTGGAACAAAAATGTAACAAAAGAAAGTCATATCGAACAAAGGATCATTTGTAGCTTAATAAAGTCATAATAGAGAATTGTAGAAAGGGGAAGAATTTGAGTTTGGCATGGACAGATTGCAGAAAGCATTTGACAGCATTCTATATTCATGGCTAAAGGAATACTTACAGATGTATAAGATAAACCCTACATTGATCAGTTACATTATAGTGACCAGGAAACAGTGACAAACCACTTTGCAATTGAGAAATGACAATGAGCAAATTATTATCTCAGGGATAAAAAAATTAAATCTGGATATTCCAATGTGATTCACTGCTGTTTTGTTTTGCCCTTAACCCATTCAGCTGTTTACTTAACAAAAATCGAATATGGTTATAATGTGGCCACTAGAAACCAACCTTGTTTGAACAGATCTCATCTCCTTTTTCTGGATGACTTAAAATTGTACAGTTCATCAGATAAAGAGATGATGGCATTACTACAAATGGTTAAAACATTTTCAGATTATGTAAGAATGTCATTTGGTCTTGACTGTGCAAAATCAATGTTTAAAACAGGTAAGCTGCAGCACCAAAAAATATCACTCTGAGACAGGAATGTGATATAAAAGAACTTGAGCGGGGTGGAGGGTATAATTATTTGGTAATAGATTAAAGATTGGCAATAAAACATGAACAAATGAGAATAAAACTCGGGAAAAAGTACTTCAGAAGACTAAAACTAATACTGAAAACTCTATCTAAGAACAAAGTCCAAGCTATAAACCGGTTTGCTTTCCCTGTTCTACGTTACAGCTTTGAGGTGATTGACTTTCCCCAAAAAGTATTGGATCAGTTGGACAGGAAAGCAATACAAATGCTTCATGCTTATTAAATGATATATAAACACGAGTATGTCAAGATTATATATTCCACACTCTGAAGAAGGTATAAGCCTCTTCAAAACTGATTACATGTATAGATCTGCAATCATGGAACTGCAAACATATTTGCTGATCTTGCTAGATCCAAACATCATAAGAGTTTTAAAACATGAAGAAAAGAAGTGTAAGGTGATATCATTGCTTACTTTAGCAAAAGCATTTTAGTGTGAATGAAGTGGGAATGGAAATCAAACCAAAAGGCAAAAAACAGACAGCAACTGAATGTGCCAATAAAAAATAAGGTAAAGGATCAGCTGAGAAGAAAAGAAAATTGGAAACTTCATAAATATGGTGGCAAATACAGAGCTCTCCTACAACAATTTCATGTTGACCAATATATAGCACAGGAATGGTTAAAGACAGGTGAAATGAAACCAGAAGATGAAAAGCTAATAATGACAGCCCAGGACAGTGGACTATGTACACTTTGGTTTACAAAGTCCATGGGACATATGGGAGAAACAGTTAAATGCATGTTATGTAAAAAAGAATTGTAAACAATTGCACATTTTGCTGCCGGGTATGTTACACTCATGGCAGAGAGCCTGTTTACAGAAAGGCAGAATAATATAGTGAAACTGTTGCATTAGGGATTGTGCAAACACTACAATGTAGGAATCGCTAAGAAGCATTTGAAAACATGAACCACAAAGCATTTTAGAGAATGATGAAGTTTATATCACATGGGATCAACTATTACCAGCAGTTCAAAAATAAATGCAAGAAAAACAAATATTGTTTAATTTCAAGTGTCATTGATCATTGAAATGTTGGTAATCAGCGATTACAGTGTCTTACATACAGAGAGACACAAACTCATAAAATTCCAGGATTTGCAGGCAGAAGTGAGAGAATGTGGAAGAAAGATACCAAGACAGTTCCACTAGTAATAGGTGCAACAGGTCTAATAAAAAGAATTTGCAGTCATACATAGATAGCCTACCAATACATGTAAATCCGTATGAATCACAGAATAAATCAGTTCTGAGGACATTGTGGGTCCTAAGAAGAGTACATTTGGCTAAAATCAAAGACTGAAACAGTACTAATTTCATAAACTTTGATTGTGCTCTGACTTAGGAATGTGGTTCATTTCCACCATTATATTAGAAACCCAAAACACTTGTTGAAATTAAACCAGCAGACAGCTGAAATTCTGTGTTGCAGTCAGAATGCCCCACAGAGCTCTGTCCCAGGCCCATACTAATTTGAGTTGTTTCTTTTTTATCAGTCTTTTTCATCTGAAGTGCTATATGGTCTGAATGCATCTGACTTAAAAATGGGAAAACTGATTAAATCTATAAGGGCATGTCTGCAAAGAAACTTGACTAAATTTCCCAGATGGGCACAGGCAGAAAATATGTTGATAAATATATCAAAAACTAAGCATGTGAGATTTGGGAGGCAGAGATGGACAGGTGAATATTTAATATAGCGCACGATGTTTGAAACTGTGGCTTTATTTAATGAGCTAGCTATTTGGGTAGATCCAGCTTTGAGTTTTACTGCTCATATTAACCAGTTGGCTAATGGTGGCTATAAGGCTTTAGGCTGTATAAAAGACAGTCTAGGAAATGAGAAATGATTCAGTCATTGTTTATAAGTTACATTAAACACAAACTAGAGTACAGAATAATATTTTTTATTTAGTTAGATATTTCGTTACTTATTTACATTTTGGTAACCATCAAGCCTGACCATTAAGAAAACTATCTTAAATAAATTAGAAAGAGTACAGTGAAAATATACCAAGGGCATTCATGGACACAAAATGTTAACTTTTTATGAAAGATTAAAATGTCTGAACTTGTGCATTGTCTCCTATAGTTATTTAACAGGAGACCTTATTAGGACATATGGTCTATGTATTGGCAACTACCTCTGGGAATGTTTGGAGTTATCAAAGAGTAACACAAAATAACTGTACAGCCTGTGTATGAGAAAATATAGAAATGCGAGATATACTGAGTGGTTCTCTGAGAGAGTAGCTGACACTCGGAATAGGCTACCAAAATGCATTAAAGTAAGCACCAGTTTATATATATTTTAAGAGTAGCTTAGACAATTATTACAGGGATGAATATTTTGGTATATTGGTATACTGACAGTCTAGTAGGGTATCATTGCCCTTGCCTGAAATATTTCTATGTATGTGAATGCACTGGAAACCTCACCCTCCTTGATCCCTTGCATTTCTACAAGGCAATCAGCTTCACAAAAAACAGAATTAAGGACTTACATTTCCACCAGCAAATAAGTAAAACATGTTGTTGTCAGCCATTTCAAAGTGTCCTCTGCAGTTCATATGCATGAATTAGAGGTACACTAAGGTACACACTAGTGACTGTTTCCTTCACAGTTCATATATATGAATCAGGGGTATACAAATGTATACAATAGTGATTCTGTCCTCCGTAGTCCATATGCATGAGTTTGGGTACATGAAGGCACACAGTAGTGATAGTGTCCTCCCCAGTTCATACACATGAATTTGTAGTACACAAAGGTGCACAGTAGTAATTGTATCCTCTGCAGATCATATGCATGAGTCTGAGGTACACTAAAGTGCACAGTAGTTATTGTGTCCCCTGCAGTTCATATGCATAAGTCTTGGGTACACAAAGGGACACAGTAGTGATAGCATCCTCTTCAGTTCATATGCATGAATCTGGGGTGCACAAAGGTAAACAGTAGTGATTGTATCCTCTGCAGTTCATATGCATGAATCTGGGGTACACTAAGGTACACAATAGTGACTGTGTCCTCTGCAGTTCATATGCATGAATCTGGGGTGCACAAAGGTAAACAGTAGTGACTGTATCCTCTGCAGTTCATGTGCATGAATCTGGGATACCAAAGGTACACAGTAGTGATTGTGTCTTATGCAGTTCATGTACAAGTGTCTGGAGTATAGGTTGTATAGTAGTGTTTATGTCCTCCACAGTTTATATGCATTAATCTAGGGTACATAAATATATACAGTAGTGATTGTGTCTTATGCAGTTCATGTACAAGTGTCTGGAGTATAGGTTGTATAGTAGTGTTTATGTCCTCCACAGCACATATTGCAAGGGTACATAAATATATACAGTAGTGATTGTGTCCTCCACAGTTCACATGCACAAGTCTGGGGTACACTAAGGTACACAGTAGTAGTTGTGTCCCCTGCAGTTCATATGCATGAATCTGGCATACATTAAGGCAGATAGTAGTGATTGTGTCCTCTGCAGTTTACATGCATGAATCTGGGGTACACAAAGGTATAAATTAATGACTGTGTCATCTGTGTCATCCACAGTTCATATGCATGAGTCTTGGGTACACTAAGGTACACAGTTATGATTGTGTTCTCCCTAGTCAATATGTATTAGTCTGGAGTACACTAAGATGCACAATAGTTACTGTATCCTCCACTGTTTATATTCATGAGTATGAGGTACACAAAGGAATATCATAGTGATTGTGTCATCAGCAGTTCATATCTGGGGTACACAAAGTCACACAGCACTGACTGTGTTCTCCACACTTCCTATGCAGGAATCTAGAGAACACTAAAGTACACAGCAGTGATTGTGTCCTACCCAGTTCATATGCATGAATCTGGGCTACACAAAGGTACACAGTATTGACTGTGTCCTCTGGAGTTCATTTGAGGTCAGTGTTTCTCTAGTTTTTACAGAGTACACTGAATGTTAAGGGTTATGGGAATGTTACTAGCTCTGATGATAAGCCAGTAATGTAGATAAACTGATGATGATTCAACAAGAGTGTAAATTAATGCCGTTAATGCACAAAAAATGTAGGTAAACAAAAATGTATTTACATGGTTTGCTAGATAGATTTTGATCAAACCCTTTTAGGCTAACCATCTACCTATCTACTTATCTATTTATCTATCAACCTATCTACTTAGCTAGCTATCCACCTATGTACTTATCTGTCTATCTACCTATCTTCTTATCCAGCTATCTACCTATCTACTTACCTAGCATCTACTTATCTAGCTAGCTGTCTCATCTTTTGGCAGAAATACATCTCCTTAACCAGAAATATGAAGTCAATCTGAACAAAATTCAAGGCACCCTGTAAATTCTGCTGAAAAATAAGTATTCTTATAACCTTCTTTACACTTTTAAACTGTATGCAACAGTTTTGTCATATACTTTAAGCTGTTTTCTATTGTATGTTACTGTGTTTTCTGCACTGCCTATTTACAGTACTTGAACAATTTATAGCATAGGCTAGATTCAAACTTGCTGAATATAGACTGTTTGGCATTTTCTGAGCACTAAATCCAGCCATTTTATATTATGAGGTGCTTCCTGCACCACTGTGGCAGAAGAGTGTAGTGGGTGTGTCCCTAGCCCAAAGCAGCATTCATCCCTCACCCAGGCTGATGCCACAATACAAACAAAATATGATTGATTTCAACAATTTGCTTAGCTTCTGGTGTCAATCCAGGATGATCCCGTATCTGACAGCTGGGATGATATGGGCAACAGACCATGCTACTTTGCCAGAGATGGTCTTCAACTGTTGCCTCTAGGCCTTAGGTTGCTGGCAAAGGTACTTGCCTTCTCCAGAGTACCTTTTTAGGCAATGTCATAAGAACAAAATTCCCAACATAAACATATCCTCCAGAAACAAACTCAGGGTTACGCTGCTTAATGCTAGGAGTTTAAATCAGAAACTGCAATCACTTGAAGCACTTCTCACCCTGGAAGATGCTGATGTCTGTGCAGTCACAGAGACATGGTTCAAGGCCACAGAGAGCATCCCAGCCATGCAGGGCTACAATGCTTTCCACATGTTCAGACCACAAAACGAACGCAAAAAAAAACAAGGGAGGAGGAGCATTCATCTTCATTAAAGACATTTACACCTCTAGGCTGGTTAAAAACGACGACTGCTTAGAGTTACTCCAAGTCCAACAAATTGTAGGAAAGACCCCCCACTCCACGTCATTGTTAGCTATAGGTCCTACACCATGAACCACGAAAACCACACAGCCTACCTGGACCTACTTGAGTCACTTTCAGTACAGCAAAATACCCTGGTCATGGGTGACATTAACTATCCTTCCTTCGATTGGGTAACATACATGAGCACAAATGTGCAAGCCCAAAGGTTCCTGGATTTTGTTAACGCAAATGCTCTGGAGCAGATAGTCAGCACCCACACAAGGGACTCTAACATCCTTGAAATAGTACTCACCAACATGGGGGAAAGCTGCACCACCACATGTGTGGGGCCCTCCCTGGTAAAGTGTGATCATAAATCAGTCTTGTTCGAAGTAATGATCATACCTGACCCACCTTCAGGAGCAAACAGGTTAAAACATTTCTCCAAAGAAAACATAGCCTATTGAGCAATGACATCAGTAGTTTCAGACCCCCTGCCAACACTGACAGTAGTGACCCCATACTGAGGTGCACACAAATATTCTGTATAAACTCCTATATAATTGTATAGACTCAGATGTACTGGAACAGATCAAATCAAGATACTCATGAAAAATTAAGCCACCCTGGTGGACGTCCAACTTAAATAGGTTATATAATAAGAGAAAGAAACTGCTGTCAAAAAACAAGAGGCAATGGTCCCAGCAAAGGAAGAACTCCCTCCAGAGCATATACAAGCAGATTAGGCATCTTGTAAAGTCCTATAAAGCTAATTACAAAACTAAATTAGCATCCCTATTTAAGGTAAATCACAAAGTCTTCTTTAGCTATGTCCAGAATCTAAAAGGTAAGGTCTAGCTTTGTGCTGAACTAACTGTGGACGCTATCACTTATACTGAACCTGTGGACATTGCCATCCTGCTAACAGACAGGTTTTGTGAAAACCGCACTCCCCTCTCCCCACCAATCATACCCCATAACATACCTGTCACCAGTCCTCTGCCTAGCATCTCCAGAAAACAGGTCATAGCCGCACTTTCCAAGGCCAAAAACACAGCCTCTGTGAGGCTAGAGAACATCCCAGGCTGCTTATTAAATGGACTAAAGCAGGAGTTAGTGGAACTGCTGAGCACGCTCTTCAATATCAGTCTGAGCACTGGCTTGGTCCCAGTTGTGTGGAAAACAGCAGTCATAATCCCCTTGCACAAAGGGGTTCCCTCAACCAACCCTAAGAACTATAGACCCATAAGCCTAACCAGCCTTATCTGCAAGGCCATGGAGAGAATCATCATGGATCTTATCAAGGTAAACGTGACCTTCAAAATCTTGACCCGGGCCAGATTGGCTTTGTTAAGGGCAGATCTTGCCTGCTAAACCTGTTGAACTTCTTCAAGAGTATCACCAAGGCCCTGGATGAAAGCAAAACAGTCCAGACTGCCTATCTTGACTTAGCCAAGGCCTATGTCACAATCCCTTGCATCACTGAAAAACTCACCCAACTGGGGGTTAACCCTTACATCACTAGATAGGTTGCCGACTGGGTCAAAAACAGAACACATACAGTCACAATTGGGGATGTCAACTCTACTAGCAGACCTGTTACCAGTGGTGTTTCATAGGGATCTGTGCTAGGCCCCCTACTGTTTGGTATGTATTTTTCAGAAGTCCAGGCGAAAATATATGGCCTGTTGCTTACCAAGTTTGCTGATGACTCCAAACTGGGTACACTCATCAAATCTCCCAAAGATGTCAACATACTACAAAATGGGCTTACACAGACAAATGATTGGTGTCAAAGCCACAGACTTAAACTAAATGCAAAAAACTGCATCATCCCCTTTGGCAAAGGAGAAACCCTGCTAATTACATTACTAATGTACCCCTAAGTTTTAACTCACCCAGTGGTGAGAGATTTAGGAAAGCAAGTTGATAACAGTCTTAATTTTGCAAACACACCAAAGGTGAATGAACGCCAGGAATACAGGATACTGTGCTGGAAACACTTAATTTATTGACATAAAATAGGTTGAGCGCTTTCTACAGAAGTAAATCTGTCTTCTTCAGAACATCATAGCATGGAATCATGACGCTTATATATCATAATTGAAGTAAAAAGCCCGCCCTAAATTGTAATTAAACAATAAATCAATTATTAAAACAGTGCTATCTTACACATTTCATACAAATGCAATGTATACATCTTGCTACATAACCACACTAAAAATATAGTTCATATAATTTACGAACCCTACTAATCTAAAAAGCAATAAATATCTAAATCACTATTTTATATATACTAAATAAGCAAAATCACAAATTATTAAAACAGTTATATAATGCCATTTGATTATTTTTCTAAAAGTGGAATAAAATGCCTTCTAAAGTGGCTATCAATCAAGATATGTATAATATATATCAATCATGATATTGGTAGAAAAAAAATATTTGTGAGTTGAATTTATAAAATAAAATATATATATATATGTAACATATTGCCCAATGCATGTAACACATTATGTGACATATGATATATAATATATAATATAATATATGACATACAATATAATATGGAATGCAAACATTATATAAATACTGTAATGAATATAACAACATATTGCACAATTTATTGAACTAAACCCTGACTAGTGGTTTTGTAGGAATCATTTCATTAAGGCCTGGGGGGGTGGCTGCATCCAACCTTATCTGCCACCTGATTTCCGTTCCCCAACAACAGCTTTTATGTTACCCCTCGGGGTTGGGGAAAACAACATCTAGAATTGCAAACTTGAATAGCTTGCACTGTGGACTATTAATAAGATGTCTTGATAGTGCATTATTAATGTCACACTTCCTTATACAGTATATATGATCATATATCCTGTTTTTAAGACAGCGTCCGTCTTACCCACATAGAAACTCTTGCAGGTTTGACAAACACTTAAATATATAACATGCTTAGATAAACAATTACCATTAAAAACCAAATCTTACTCTTTAAACAATTGTTCAAAGTGATGTTGGGTGTATCCAAAATATAATTGCAATAATTACATTGGCCACATCTTCTAGTGCCTGTCCTCTTCACATTAATGTTTTTCTGGAATTTAGATTTTAATTCAATTATTCTTTTTAAGTTATTTCCAGTTTTATACACGAAGTGTGGCTCATCAGTAATCTTGCTTTTAATGGTCTGATCACTGGTCATGATATTCCAATTTGTGGTAATAATCTTTTTTACCTCTTTTGAATATTTACCATATTGGATAATACATGACCTTGTGTATGTGTTTGTATTTTTGCTCTCAGCCACTTCCCTCTGACCCGCTATATTCAACTAATATCTCCTGGTGTAGATTTGGATATACCCACCCCAAAAGTGGCTTATATTTTAATCCCCATTCATTCTTGACATATCCTGTAATGTCTTTCACCATATTGGGTGGATATCCCTTGTCCAAGAACAATCGGCCAATATATTCCAATTCTTGGTCCACTATATGTCTCTCAGTAGTCATGTGCAGCACAAATGCACTGCCCTTGATAATGCCCCTCTTGGTGTTATATGTGTGTGCACTACTATAGTGCAGGTAGCCATTACTGAAAGTATCTTTTCTGTGGATTTTGGAGTGAAATTCATTGTCCTTGCTGTAGATCTGGACATCCAAGTAATTTATACTGTGCCTATCATATTGATGGGTGAATTTGAGGTAATCCGTAGTATTGTTGATGTAACTAATGAATTCATACAATACTTCAACTTCACCTTCCCAAAGTATAAAGATATCGTCCAAATAACGGACATATCTTTTAATAAAGGACATCCAATTTGAATTTAAAATGAATTCCACTTCCCAATCCAACAGTACCATATTGGCATAAATAGGAGCACAGGCAGTGCCCATGGCTACCCCCGCTTTCTGTCTATAATACTCCCCTCATAATAGATGTAATTATGGTCTAGAACAATGTCCATAAATTCTGTGAGGAGGAGATGTCATCCTGGCCTAGTCCACTCACCCTGCATACTACTAATAAATCTAGATATTCCGTCATCCTTAGGAATACAGGAAAATAAATCCTGTACATCTATTGTCACATAAATTAATCTGGGGACCATAGTTCCTTTTAAACAGGCCCAAAACTCCCAGGAGTCTTTCATAATATGTTCAACTATATCATAAATATGTTTGAGTTTATAGTGGAAGACTTGTCCAAAGGTAAAGGCTTTACTGGCACTGCCAGATATGATAGGACCAAAGGGTGGATCATATATATCCTTGTGGACCTTAGGAATGCCCGTAATAGTCGCCAGAATGGGAAATTCAACTTTAAGAAATCTATATAGATCTTCATTTATTCTATTTTCCACTATGAATTCTTCTAAGTATGAATCAATTCGACTGTGGGCTATGTTGACCTCATTTATAGAAGAGGGAGTATACTGTGTGGAATTATTTAGAAGATTGAAAATTTTACTTTTATATTGTTCCTGATCATAGAATACTATTCCCCCACCCTTGTCCGCAGTAAGAATGCGAATATTATTGTCACACAGTGCTTGAAAAGACAGTCTTAATTTTGATCATAAGATGTCCAGAGTAGTAAGGAAGGCCTTCTACATTGCACATCTCATAAGCAAGTGTATAGCGTCCAGAACTGAGGAGGTTATAACTCCCCTGTACTCAGCTCTCTTCAGACCAATAATGGAGTACAGTACTCCCTTCTGTATGTACCTCACCCGACATCTGCAGCAACTGGAGAGACCTCAGAGATTTCTCACCAAGAAAATTCATGGCATACAACACATGACCTACACAGACAGACTGAAGGCCCTATCACTTTACTCAGCATCATATAGACTGCTCAGAGGCAACTTGTGCCTGGCCTGCAGAGCAGTCTCAGACCCTGTCTTGATGAAGCTGCTGCACATCTGCAAATCCAATGGGACAAGATTCACTCGCTGTAGGAATCTTAACCTAGCCTGCAATATTAACAGGACATGCTGGAGAGGCAGACATGTCTCCCAGAGGGTGCCACTCTTCTGGAACAAACTCCCATTTCATGTAAAACAGAACTCCTCAATGACTCTGTTTAAGTGTTACTTGGAGAGTTGGATGGGAAACTGTAAATTTACATGGGGGTTTCACCTATATTTCATATGTCCTTCTTAGACATGAGCACCTGGTGCTGATCTTAGATTCACGTGCAAACATAGGCTGTATATCTTGGTCCATAAGGGAACAAGGGTATAACATGGCTAGGCTTGTAGAGACCTTAGGGCCAAAAGCCTAGTAATCTCTTATGATGCTATGATTCTATGTATTTCAAATTTCAGATTCATATTTTTTTTTCAAACATAGCTTACTACAGCAATGCATTTAGATTAAGCATGCTTGCTTTTTAAATCATTATCAGAGCTAAATGCATTACCTGTACTCATTTGACAACACAAATTCAGCTTATGAGTAAATTACTTTAGCAATGGAAGAGATTTACTAAGTCCATCCATGTGGAAGGAACAACAATCTAACCATGACTCAAAATCAGCACTCCATAATTGGTAAGGAAACATGAAGATAACTTAAATATCTTAAATACAGCCTTTAATCTCTTCCTCCTGTTGTTGTTAGCACATGCCTTTGTACCACTATTTCTTTCTGTTGAGACTGCTGCTACAGGTTTTTGTTGTTGTTTTGTTATTGATAGGCTCTTGGTTGAAAAAAAATCTTCCTCTGATTTGATCTCTGCTTCCTTTACTGACCTTGTTGAACCCCACCACAGGTGATGACATGGTCTAGATGGTCTCTCATTTAAAAAAACAAAAAAAACAAACTTGTTTTGCTTCTTACCTATTGGCCAGTCAGTTGTTAAACACTCCTCTTTGATTAGCAGATAG
This sequence comes from Protopterus annectens, assembly GCF_019279795.1. NCBI lineage: Eukaryota > Metazoa > Chordata > Ceratodontiformes > Protopteridae > Protopterus > Protopterus annectens. The sequence goes on from NC_056732.1 coordinate 141,943,630, forward strand.
TGGTGCAGAGCGCAATGACCCACATAGGGGGTGGTTGGGGTAAAGCTTCTCTGGCAAACACACTGCAAGTCTGTACCATTGGCTTAGAGAGATGAAGCCCTGGACTATGCCCCAGGTAACACAGATTTGATTAGTGGCTTGGGTGTTTGATGGTGCCAGTAGGGAGGGTAGGCATACCCATCCTGAAGAAGACCATGCCTCTAGATGAACCATCACACTTGATACCTGGAGAAGGATTAGAATTTGCATGGGGTGCTGTACTGTAGATGAACAAGTCTCTAGCTGAGTCACAAGCAGAGGTCTGATGAGAAGTGACAGACCCCATTGTATGCCAGCTCCTGGGGACAAGAAAACAGCGTGCAAGAGGTAGGGAATTACATTGCCCAGCAGCAGTGCAATGTTGACCCAAGTACCCCAGTGTCCTCACTGACTCTGAATATGGGTCAGGACTAACCTGGAGAGATTAAAGTTAGTTTATTATGCCCAGTGCATAAGGAGAATTCTTAGGGGCAGCTGATTGTCAACTTTAGGAGCCACAAAGAGTACAAAAACACTACAATGTTTTCACAGCAAGTTTTGATGTTTTCTTTTTCTGTTAGAAGTACAGTTTAAGTGTCAGAATGTCAGTCTTTGGTGTCATATGTCTGACAGGGAGATGTCTTCCAGAAAGAAGTTAGACCTTTAGAGCTAGGTTTGTATTCTTGATATACAGTTAACAGCAATAAAAATATACATTTAAGAAATATTAGTTTAGGACTCATTTTGTTTTTTAGTTACTGGCCCAAGCCTATATTAATTGTTAGTTTTTTGTTTATTTATGTATGTATGCATGTATGTATTTATGTATTTGTTTGTTTTTTATCTATCCGTTTGTTTCCATATGCTAACCAGAATAGTCCAACTGAGATCAAAGAGCCTTACTGTTTACAGCTGATGATTTACATTTCTGATTATGGTGTCTTACAAGCTATTTCAATGCATGGTAACCAAGATTTGTAGACCATGCAGACTTATTTCTTGATTTATTATTAGGGAGCAACATTTTGTAAGATAGGTTATATTTTTTATATTGTTCTACCGTACGGTTAACGCTTATATCTTTTTTTAAGTGTATATAAATAGTTTTCCTCTTTTTTTATATTTTCTTAATTCAGCCTTTGCATTGCATCTCCAAATACTTACTTAGGATATAAGGCAAAACAAATTACCTGAACATTCATGATTGTGTGTGTGCGTGTCTGATATCTGAAAAGAACTGAGCATGTATGAAGGGTCTGTTATTAAAAGATCTGTGAATCTTGGGCATTTTAAGGTAAATTTGGAGTTAAATGTTTGCCCTCTGACCTTAACTATTCTTTAATTTGTTATTTGAGTGGCATTGCTTACAATCTGAAAAAAATATATAAAATAAGCAATATTTAAAAAATGTCCCTGTTTTGGGGCCTTTGTCACACTTTTATTTATGGCTTTGTTTAGATTTTTTTCCACTAAGAGGTTGAGAGGTATGGTGGAAGTGGAGGGGAAAAGGCTGCAGATAGGAAGCATGGTGGTAGGGGATAGGAAGAAATGGAAATGAAAGGCAGTGTGTCAATAAAGAAGAGCTGTTTCGGCTGGAGACTTTTCACTAGGGAGTTTGGAGTTTTGACAAAGGTGATATGAGACACCAGAGTATAATGAAAGTAGTCTTGAGTTTTAGACAGGTAAGGAAATGACCAAAATGGAGAAGATACATTACTGTGCATGTATTCATCAATTACCTTTTAGAGGAGATAGGTGAAATGATAACAGGCAGGGCCAGTGAAGTTGTGGGCAATTGTCAGGAGGTGAGCTCTGGGTGCCATTCTTAAAACTATTACCTGTTTCCATCTGGATGTTGACTGTTGTTGACAACTACAGGGATTTCACTGGCTTCATAGTACCTGGTCAGTGTTTGGTGAGAGTACAGGTTTCCACGTTTCTGCTGCCAGAGCCTGGGTTAGGATTGGAGTACCTGGTTTTGATTATCTCTTTTTTCTGATGTTATAGGCCTAATTTTGTTTTGCTAGTTTCTATGGGAGCAGAGCTATACAGACTTTAAATAACTCATGGTTTGCACGTTCCATTGGTGAACAGTGTAAATCCTATTAGATACATTTGTGCAGCAGCCTACTCTGCAACACTGAAGGCAACCTTTACATCCCTGTCTGGATTATATTAAATTTGCTTCCTTTTTCTCTGACTCAACTGCTACTTAGTTAAACTATTGTGATTGATTTTGTTGTTAAGCATTGAATTCAGTACATTTCTGATATGCTGGCTATTTCCTCAGTAAATATTTTGTCTATTGCTTTAATAACTGTTTTAATAATCGACCTGCTAGCCGCCCTCCAGCAGCATGAACACTAGGTCTAGGTGATGGTCACTGTTGATGTGACACCTTAATCCCATGTATAAAATGTGAAAAAGGGGTCGATGCTGCTAATTCTTTACTTGATTGGTGGAGCTAATCAGCCTCATTCCTTGGCAGGAACAAACCTTCTACACAAATACATAAGCTTAGATAGTCCTACTAGAACCTGTAAACCTCCTGACTTATTGAGGACTAAAACAGTGATCCAGACTGCTTTAAAAATTAGAGCAGGTTTTCACTGTCTGAGAGTCTTTAGTATTGCACAACTGAAAAACACCCCATGGATAGCACAACTAGGTAGCCCCCCCCCCCAGAACTTGGCACCTCCTTACTTAATTAAGACTGCTGCAGTGATCCAGACTTCTTGTGTTAACTGCTTTTAAAATTAAAATAAGCTTTCTTTGTCTGAATGCCTTCAGCATTACATAACTCCTTCTTAGACGAAAAACACCTCTGGATAGCCCAAATAGGTAGCGACCTATGATTTTAGAGTTGTACTGTTCTCCTTTGAGGTTATAACATTGTATATGCCTATAGTCATCAGGAAAACATTTTCCTGCCGATAGATGGCAAATCCTCAAATAGGCAGTCATCTTGTACATTTTGTTTTTCATCACATGTTCACCTTTCTGTACTTGTAGTAATCTTTCCCAAAGTATGTAGTCTAGCTGGATCTCAACTTGTCCATTTTGATGTCCTTACTGTGTTTTCTTTGGTTGACTACATTTTAAAAAAGCTTAAGAAAAACTCAATAATACATGGTATTCATAGTAATAATTGTGTATGCAGCTTCCTATATATATATATATATATATATATATATATATATATATATATATATATATATATATATACAGGCTGAAAAAACAGAAATAAATCATTTGCTTTTCTAACAATACTCTCTTATTAACTATGACCAAAACATTTGTTGTTTTAAGCATTTTTTTTCTTAACAACTGTACCCATATCTATCTATCTATCTATCTATCTATCTATCTATCTATCTATCTATCTGTCTATCTATGGATTACCTACAAGTCGTTGAATGGCAGCTTGTCGAATGCAAAACCTGCTGGCACAGCTGATATAAAATCAGCTGACTGAATGTGCCGGCAGTTGTTCTGTGCAAGATGACAGTACAGTGTGGACTGAGGAATTTGTCCTTTCCCTACTGTAGTGTGATGTCAGAGTTGGTATATATAATTAGCAGGGGTTTTAGAGTGCTTTTAAAATCCAACCCAGTGGGATAATAGATTCAACAAATTATATAACAAGAAAAGTAAGCTCCTATCCTTATACAAAACTTGCCCTCTCCCAACTTCTAAAAGAAGACCAAAGTAGTAAGGAACTCAAGAATACTATTACAATGATTAGGACTGTCTACAAGTAGAAGCTAGCCAATAACACTAAGGACAACTAGTAGGCCTTTTTTACCTTTGTGCATAAAATCCATAATAGTATCCTACCATGCCCAGAACTCATTGTACAACTCAGAAAACATAACACACATATTGGCTAATAAATTCAGCTTTAATTTTAATTCATATACTATACCTTCGTGCCCTCCCATGCCAGCTCAGGGCAACTCCCCACCTCCTCATCATCAATATTGACCAAATTGACTAAGTTTCAAAGGCCATCTCAAAAAAATAAATAAAATAAAGAAATGACCAATCAAACAAGTAAACAAATAAAGAAATAAATAACACCTTCATGGGACCAGACAACATTCCTGATTGCTTACTGGTAAACTTCAAGCATTACCTAGTCAAACTTCTCCTAAACATCCTCAAGTCAATGTCTCTCCACAGAATATGCAGCTAAGGAATAAAGCAACACCGTAATTGCACCCCTCTTTAAAGACAGTGCCTCCACTGACCCAGGTAATTCTAGACCTATCAGTCTCATTAGATTTATCTGTAAAGCCATGTAATGTATTATTGTTCAACTAATCGATAAGAGCATACAAGATATGTTCTTATTAATTAGAGCATACAAGATATGCAGACTCTAGACATTTCAGCTTTTTCAAGGGTTTATCATGCTGTCTTAATTTTGTTAGCTTCTTCAAAAAGTCAGCAAAGCTTTGAGTAGGACTTCCATCCAGTCTGTTTATCTGGACTTATCCAAAATATTTGATACCATGCCCCATTCTAGCATCATAAATAAGCCAACAGACATAACACACGCAATCAGAATAACTAGTACCCTCTCCAAAATCAAAATGTTATGAGGAGCATCCCTCAAGGTTCTGCCATGGACTCTCTCCTGTTTGAAATCTTCTAATTTTTGTGAAGTACAGGTAAATTATATGTCCTATGGTCAACTAAATGTGCAGATGACTCCAACCTTGCAATCATCCTAAATCCTTCTCATATTCACTAACTATAACAAAATCTTGAATACATTAATGACTTCTGGATTAATCATAATCTCATTTTAAAAGCAAAGACATTTAGTTTTGGTAAAATGTGTGTTCCTGAACAGTATCACAGAAATGGAATTCAACTTCCCAGGAGTTAGGAGCTTAATGAGACAACCAGCTGCACCTAAATTAACATAACTCCAATATATGTTAGAAAGTCTTTTTACTTCTCACATCTCACTTGTAATGGGGTTCTTGTCCAGATCCCAAACCTCCTAATCTCCATTACTCTGCTCTTATTTGTCCTATGATAGAATGCAAATGCTCCATTCAGCATGTATAGCTTTAAACAACTCTGCCAGATAGAAAGACTGCAGCATTTTATAACTAAAATATTCCAAGGTTCAAAGAACTGCTCATACTTGGATAGACTAAAAACTCTGCCCTTATTTTCTGTGGTGTATAGCCTCCTGCAAAGTAGTCTGTCCTTTGTCTTCTGTGCCAAATCAAACCCTACTGTCTGCAACTTCCTTTTCTTTGAAAAGAAAAACATTTTAGTTAATACTAGTCTAAAAGACTTAGCTCTGTGACAAAATATCATCAGATCTACTAAAATTCCAGCACCCTCTATATTTATAATGCTTAGTAAAAACTAAATTAAAAATATACATGCTGCACATAAAAAAGGACAATGACATCCCCAAACAGTACAAGCCATCTAAAACAAAACAACCAAGCCTGAATTTGCCCTTAGTCTAATTTAAAAATGCTAATTAAAATATAAAATAAACTGAAACAGATTAAAAACAAAAACAAAAAAAACATTGACCAAGTACTAGTCGCTTTATTAATTCCAGCATGAAATAAACTGTTTTTTTTAGTGTATTTTTACGTTCATTTCCAATTTTTTGCAATTTTGTTTGAAACATAGACTGCATTTTTCACTCATTATAATGTAAAAAAAACAACCAAGCAAACAAAAAAACAGTTGCATTACTTATTGTATACAGAAAAAAAGGCATTGGCTCAACAAAAACACCATAATCCACCTAAAATAAGAAAAATCTTAACTTCAAATGTATAATTATGCCAAATTAAGCACTATCAATCCTTTTTGTTGTTTACATGCTTCTATTTCCTCCTTTTCTTCAACTTCTCTTTATTTCCTTTTCCTCTAGCATAACCCAAGATGAAAATATTCAGCCTTTATCTCCCAAATGAACTATACCTCCTAATATAGCACACTAAGGAAAGGGAGGACTAGAGATTATAGCAACTGGCTATGGCTCTGAACAAGGAAGAATGTCTTGGGACTGGTAGAAGGACTGGAAGACCTGTCAGAAGGGGCAGGGGTAGGCTCTGTCTAAACCTAGAAGGGGCAGCGGTTCTTACTGCTGGATTAAAAAGGTACAGAGATACAGAAAGGGGGATGGACAATATTGGTTTCACAGAAACAAGGGTCAGTGATAAGAGGGGATGGGACATAAGGGTCCCTAGATATATTGTGTTCAGGAGAAACAGAAAAGCAGGAAATGGAGCAAGCTATATAAAGGAGGGCATTAAATGTGAGGTGACAGAAAACAAGAAGGAACAACACTCCATGAAGTGTGCAGTGCAATAGGCAGTGTTAAAATCTAGGTAAAGTGCCCAGGCAGTTAAGATCGATGAAGGGAGTAGGTGCTCGGTACATCAATACACTGTATCAGCCCTTGGACTCCTCAAGGTAAGGAGATGAGAAACCATCGATGGATTAAAGGAGTGATGTAGGATGAAAATGGGGATATCATACCTCTCAACCCCTCAACTTTCAAAATCATAGCAGGAGGCTTTCAAAAACAGAACATAGTATCAAATATTGGGGCAAGGGCACAAATGTGTAAATTTGCCTTTTTACCAAGTGCAGCCTGTAAAATTAGAACCCTTATGATTAGAACTGATGCACACCTACACAAATGTACCAGAAAGATGTATCTTTATTGCACTGTAAAAAGATACACATGCCTGTTCCCTTGGCTTTCTATATGTGCCAGTTGTAACTACAGTTTAGTTATCAGAATTAGTATAAACGTTATATATTTTTGTCATTAACATGGTTGTGGAACTTTCACTAAACATACGTTTATGCTGAGGATAAATAAAAACATGGAAGACACCTGAGCCTGAGCTGAGAACTGAACATGAGCTCCAAACATTTCTAACAAAGCCATACAGCTAAAATTTTCTTGCCCATCTGGGACATTTTTAATGTGATTCCTTCCCACTCTAGAAAAAAAAAAGATTTTTCTCATTTTAGTTCTGTGTAATATGTTTGGTGATTTATGATTTAGCCAAATGAGCCTTCAATCAAATAATATATGAATGTACTTAAAAACAAAAACATGTAATGTCGATGTACCTAATCCTGATAGAAAATAATAATAATAAAAAATACAACTTTGAAAATGCAAAGCACATGCTGAGACATAACCTCGGAACATGCAATTTAAAAAAATCTTTTCTGCTAAGGGCAAGCCCCCCACACCCCCACATCCCCTGCTACTTCTATATTCTAACTCCAAGATTGCACAATACTGGGGAAAGGAGATATTATCCAACCCTGGTAATGGAGCAGTCTTGGACAACTATCGACCATCTATTTTGCTGTCCAAAGTGTGTCACAAAACAGATGTTGATCTTAAAGACAGTCAAGTAAAATATCAATTTATTGTTCTTGCACTATCCATGCGGAGATTGCACCCTACACACCTGTGACACATGAATCCAAATTTAGTCTAACACCAAGGTTGTCTTACATCAGAGAAAGGGCTGCTTATTTTTGTTTGTTTTGTTTGCTATTCCCAGTCTTTTCCTTTCTCTTATTCTCAGTAGAACTGGCTATGTCTAGAAGCAGCTTCAATGTGTTCATTATAAAGAATTTGTCATCATCCAATTCTAGTTTGAAGCTGAGGTGGTAATCTGAATTAATATGCCCCAGACTGAATAAGACATCTGATAAATAGCATATTTTTGTAAGCTTATTTCAAGTTGCATGTCATTATCTACTAACTTAACAGTCATGTTTCTGGTTCCCTTTTCTATCTCCTTCATGTATCTACTGCATATCATACAGAACAGGAGGGTAATTTTAGTAGTATTTCTATGTAAAATAATCCATGAGGATATACTTATTAATTCTGAGTATACTCTTTGAGCAGATCAGAACATGTAGGATTCGCCTGAGTTTGCATCTTAATAATTTTCATCTAAGGCAAGAGCATTTGAATATTCTCTATATCTGCAGCATGATTCTTTTCTTCATACTGAAGCAGAACATCTTAACTGCATTCTATGTTGCCTTTGCTGTCTTGCCCATAGAAATATGCTCGTCTGACATTGTAAGTGTTTTCCTCACTTTGTATTTGACTTTCAAAGAGCAAAGGCCTGTCTCTAACTTAGGGACAAAAAGAGGGTCATTTACAAAAGATTAGTATTTAGGAAAGGAGGACACTTTGAGATGCAACAAGACTATTTTATTTATTACAGATTATGGCAATTAATAAAGAAAAGGATATATACTTTTAAGTTATTTCTGGAATTTGTGACTGCTAGACTGTGGTGCCTGGTAGCTCCTACGTATAGGTATTTCACCCAGATTAGTGTTGCTAGATCAGTCTGCTTATTCACTGCAAGTCAGCCTATTACATTCAGCCAAAATGTCATTTTAAAATATAAAAACAAATCTTCCTTGAACTTAAAGAAAATCACACAAAAACATGTTAACTCCCTGCATGCCTTGCTGGGGTCTTCCCCAAATACCTCCATGATTTATAATTAATTCCATACTCACAAAACAGTGGGGAAAAGGCAAATACCTGTAAAAGAAAAAAATCATGTCTCGCTGCATTGTTACAACCTCATATTTAATACACACATAGAATGTGTACATGAAAACAAATGACACTTTCAAATAAAACCCTTGAAATAGGTTTCATTCATTGACAGTGTCACTTGCTTTAGTGTATTAACATCTATGGCCTTCATTAATTTTTCCCTTCCATAAATAGACATACTACTAATAAGATTTTGTTTAATGTGTGAACATGCAGTTAAAAAACATTATGTATTAATCTCATCAATAAAAGGAAAATACACTTATGGTATATTTATAGAGCATTTTCCTTTATCTGAGAGATTGGACAGTGGGGGTTCTGCACCCACCAATGTGCACATATGAGAGACTTAATATTATGGAGCAGACAATCCCAGTTTGTGAATGGGAGTACACAGTAGGCAGACTGATTTTTTTTCATGCTGAATACTGGTGAAATAGGCACATAACTATGGACACTGACCCTAATATCCCGATGATTTGACTATTCTAGGGTCATTGTTGAAGTGTGTGATAGGGTAGAGAGTGGGAATACATACTGGGTACATTGGGATGGTTTTTATTACAGTTTAGGCTTAAAATAAGATGACAGTTTTATTGATTTAACCCAGAAACTGATTCCTGCAGACTGTCAACTCACCAGTGTCTTAGATAATGTGTGCCGATGGTGGAGGTGGTCAGAGGGGTTGGGTGAAGACTGACTTTGCTAGATGATGAAAAATTCTAATATGGTACAAATCAGAATGGTCTTCCTGATGCTTTCAGCAAAGGACACTGCTTTGGTCCAAACCTCTCTGGAATGCAATTAGCCAGGTGATACATTTCCTCAAAAGATGGTGCAGTATTGAAGGATTGGATTACAACTACATCATTCAGTGCCGTAGTCTGAAGCAGAAACAACCATTAGTAAAATTTAGTCTTCATGGGAAGTCAGTAAGGACACGTTCTGAAGCCCATCCCTAAGAGACATTTCAAAAATCCATTGACTTTTTGCAAGATCATGGCTGTTTATTAGATAGAAAACCACGCCTTACAGTGTGCTGCTGCAATCCTGATCATATGCCTGATACCTTGTACATGGTTTATTCCTAAATCTTTAAATAGTTTGATATATTTTAATTTAATTCCGATCTACTAAACATAAATGCAATTTTCAGTCTGATGTAAGAGCTCAGGAATGATTAGGTGAGTTGTGGGCTTTTGAAATGAAGCTCTATGCTTTCAGACACTGCATTTAACCTGAAAGCACCGTGATATTCCTTCTTTAAGAAGAATTCCTTCTGGCTACTGCTTCTTGACAAGTGCCACTCCCTTACTTCAGGAGATATTGATCTTCCCTTGGGAATGAGGTTATCTTTGAATATGACACTTTTCCTGGAGAAGATCTGAAAGGAATATTTGTTTTTTAGAGCCAACTGAGTGTCAGATTTAGGAGCTGTGAAGATATTCCAGACTATGTTCCTCTTTTGAGTAACAAAGATACTTTTCTATTCTAAAAACAATGACAAGTGTTATTAATTAATATTGCCTTTTTGAACCTGCCCTATCTCATCTTATCAGTTTTTGAATTACCTTTTCAGAACTACTGCACAAAATATATTTAAAAAGGAACATTTATTTTTTACCTTCTACTGTTCTGTGTTGCAAAATTGTACTGTTTTTATGTTTTGTGGTTTGTTCATAAAAACTGGAATGTTAGAGCATGATATTATTAATTGCATTATTTTATTCAGGTGTCTTACTGCATATCCTGCTTATTTCTTTCTGTTGTTTAAATGGATCATTTCAAAATTCCATTAATTATTCTGCCTTATGTACTTTTAGTTTAGCTAGACAATGCCACCAAAACTAGCAGGCTACTATTGTGATTTATATTTGACTGCTCATGATTTACGAAACCTTTTAGAATGGGTATTTGTGTTTTAAGGCAGTCCCTGAAGGTTTTAATATTTACAACAAAAATAAACTAAAATGTTCATCCACTGGAGAGCTGGGTAACTCGCCAACTACATTTTTCAAGTGTTCTTCTTTTCATGCGCTTAACTCAAATTGTCTTGCCCACATGCTTTCAGCATGACCCCCTGAGGCAATAGATGAATAAATAGAAACTACATTAAATAAACTAATGGAATTTTGCTTTCTATGATGTATCTGGGTAAGCAAACATACTTCCTACACCACATTCTGGCATGTGTAACACTTCATTTGTAGCCGAAGACATGAGCATATTTTTCCTGAAATTCTTATGGTATCTCCATTCTTGCCAGAGCATAGCAAGCCATCAGGGAGGATTTCTAAAGAAATGCTTCAAAACACCTGAACACGTTGATGACAGAAACTGTAGTACATTAACAAAGAAAACATTTAAACGATGCGGTGAAAAAAAATGTGCTGCTTCTGGTAAATGTCAGTGTAAGTATGAATGAGGTTATCTTTGAATATGACACTTCCTGGAGAAGACCTGAAAGGCATATTTGGTTTTTAGAGCCAACTGGGTGTCAGATTTAGGAGATGTGAAGATATTCCAGACTATATTCCTCGTTTGAGTAACAAAGATACTTTTCTGTTCTAAAAACAATGACAAGTGTTATTAATTAATATTGCCTTTTTGAACCTGCCTTATCCCATCTTATCAGTTTTTGAATTACCTTTCAGAACTCTTCTACAAAATATCATATTTAAAAAGGAACATTTATTTTTTACCTTCTACTGTTCTGTGTTGCAAAATTGTACTATTTCTATGTTCTGTGATTAGTTCATAAAACTGGAATATAAAGCATAGAGAGGTAAGCACATTCTGTATTCAGGACATTATTTACTCGTGTTTGTTTTCCAAGCTCAAAATTTATCATTTACTGTAATATATGTATGCATTTTGTTTGTTTGCTTGCTTATTTATTGCTTAAAACTTTTGTATTTCAGGTTCAAAAAAAGTGTTTTGGTTAGCTATATCTAGTAAATTATGCATTAGTTTAACCAAGTAAATACAGCTTAAACATGGAAGATCTTATTCAGCCTTTACAACTAGATATCAAAAGTTAAACTGAGACTTTCTTTGTTTTTACAGGAGCTTATAGCATTATTTTTAGGCTGCATGGGCCTACAATGTTTTTTCACTTGAGTCCTTCCTACCTCAACTTATAATCTCAATGAGCAGATAAGAATACAACATGCATATCTCAATATTTTGATATGCCTTTTATAGGAATTCTGTATGAAATATATGACATTCAGGACATGTAACAAAGGGAGGATCATGACCATATCTCCACTCATAACCAAGTTGCAGTGCATGGAGCATTGTGATTACATTCCACTATTAGGAAAAAGATGAACTAGTTAAGCATTTCTGTGTCACAAGACCCAATCTTAACAATTGTTAAGCATCCCGTAAGGGCTGTTAAGATCAGATCTCATGCTAAACATTAAGACCTACCAGTACTGTCCAGCAAACAGAGGCAGAATTTAAAACCACTTCATTTCTGCTGCTGTCTATGCTAGTACCCTATCCCTGACTTTCTTTCCCTGTTGTAGGATGCATTAAACTGTCTGACAGTCTCTCTTTAAGTGCTTTATGGCTTTGATAGCCAGCAAAGCACCTGATGTTTTTTTTTTCTTCTGTAACTAGTACTACATGGAGAAGATAAAGCTCCACACACTACAAATAATTATGACAACTGTCTCCGATCTTAACCACATAATTATATGTTTTTGACATGGATGGGAAGATTCACCTTTTGGACTTCGCTCGTGAGATTCATTTCTTGGCATTGACGTCTTGAACACATAATCATGTAGTTATAGTCGGAAATCTGATCGTGATCCACTATGTTATAGGTCAAAGAAATGGAATCACAAAACTGGCCAAGTGATTAAAGCTCTCAAGGAGAATTTCTTGAATCCATTTCTCAAATACATAACACAAGATTATGCTTGGATACCGGATCATAATTCCTTGCAATACACAAAGAATTATAGCTACATTGACGTACTCACAGCTAAAAAAATGAGGAAGCCTGAAGTATATAACAGCTTTTAAAAGAGGTACATTTATTTCAGGCTATCATTCGTTTGGCATCATGGCATGTTACAGCTCTTAAAAGATGTTAGTTGTTTTTCTTGCGGTTTCATGGTGATTACTGTGTATATGAAACAAAAGGTTTGCTTGGTTATAGCTATGAGGTTTATACATAAGAACCTTGCTGCAATAACGTTGCTATAATGGGTCTCTCACATATGACCCTCATTATAAAACGGTTACTGTTTTCTTCATTTTATCATGCAGTCTGTACAGTCCATGTATTCCAAACGATTTAAGGATTCATCAGCTGTGCTATGTCCGAAGAAGAATTCACATCCTTTGATGGTGCTCATATGTCCAAAGATTCAAAGAAACTTTATTGTCATTTAGGACCACACAAGTGCAGCCTAAACAAAATTACAAATGTCAGCTCATGAAAGAAATGCAGTGCAAATAACATAGATGCAGCCTTATCAGAGAAAAATATAAGAAAGAAAATAACAACACATAGGACACGCAAGAGGTAGTTCCCATTACATAAACACACTCAATACCCATTATCCAATGATAAATAAAAAAATAAATACCCACCACCAAACCCCTTCTCCGTTAAGAAAGAGAATGAATAGATACTAGTGAATAGCAACTGTTTGTTACTGTATTGCACTTGTTAACCTCAGACATGACTCAGTATAGCCATCATATTGCATAATAGTAATACTGACGGTAAACTGCTCAGAGCAGCAGGATTAAATGAAAAAAAGAGACTTCAATGTATCAGGCATTATGGTTGGTGTCTGAGTTAATAAGCCTCACAGCTGTAGGATGCAAACTGTTCCTGAATCTCGTAGTTCTACAGCAGAAGCTGCAGTACCTCCTTCCAGATGCAACAACCAGTTGTCTAATTAACAGAGACAGTATTCCTGTTTTGATTGCTGGCAAGTAATAAGTAGCACCTCAAAAAGCTGACTTTAAAACTTCAGTTGAGCCTAGAACATTACTTTACAAAAGCAGTGAAAACGTGTACACAAATGTTTACTGTGATCAGGGGTAATTACTGCTGAGGAGTTTCCTCAAGCTAATCACACTTTAGGTATGGCTTTCTAGCCCATAAAACTTGTATTTAATTTTTAGCTCTAGATGCCAAAAATTTAATTTAAAATAATAAATAATAACAAAAGACATTTATCTTACCTTTAATTAATTTAGACTTAATCTTCAGACCAATAAACATCATAGGTCCATAGATAAATATTAGACTATTAGTCTATAGAGTATTAGAAGCCTACCCAAGAATCATATATTAGAATCAGACCATGGACCTTGTTTCTGTGAGGTAAAGTCTTTAATCATTATATGAAGCCCTAGAAGTAATCCTATCCTAATGATGAGTTATTACACTGCAGCTTGTCCCAGACCACTGTACGCCAGCAATATGATGGCATCCCTGTTAAGCAATTTAGTTCCTCCATTTGGATGATGCATGCATGACTTAACTATGAAATGGCTGAAACAGATCTTTTTTTTTTTTTTTTTTATCTTTTGCAGATTGTGAGGAACATTGTTTGACGCTAAGCATTAATTTTATGAAAGTCTATCATAAAGACTGCTATAGGAGTTTGCATATATTGTAAATGACGTTATGATATGATTATGTGGAAAGAACAGAGCTCTGGAACTGCAGGGTGCCATAAAAGAGATTATTTCCATTTTGATGGAGATTGTTAAATAAATATATAAAATGAGTAAGAAAAGCTGTCTACTCAGATTGCTTTATTTCCTGTATAATAAATCTGTCTCATGTGCAAGTAATAATAAGTCTTCCAAACAAATCACAAATAAATTAATGCACATTTTAGAACAGATTAACATAGTTTATACCTTTACCCTGATTAAACACTTGAAAGAGGTCCTACAATTAAAACTATGCCAAAAAAAATAATTAAATCTTGACTGTCTAATTATCATACTCACCTCATCCACAAAAATGCATTTGAAAAATGATTCCATGTTGCTGGCAGTGAGAATGCTTCCCTGTAAAGATATTCTGTTTCCCCTGACTGCTGTATAGCAACATTCTAGCCTGCCATAAGTGTCTTTGTTACTTACTGTGTACAGAAGTTTGAAATGACAGAATTCTTTTTCCCTGGATGGCCACTATGAACACTTTTTTGGTGAATAGGGTTTGAGCTAAAAAAAGCATTATACTTTTGAAATAAATAGGGACTACTACCCCAGTGTGCCTGTCCAGAGGTACTGTTCCAGTTTTACATACAACGTTAAGAACGTGTGTTAACCATGACAACCCCACAATGCCCAGTGCCTTCAACATTTCTGGACAGATTTCATCCATTCCTTTAGCCTTATTACAGTGGAACTGCTTAAAACCCCAATTACCTGATTTATTGTAACAGATCTGTTTAAATTATTGATTTCTGGGCTTTCTCTTCAAATGTGAACATGTTCACCAGATTCAGGAATTCATTATAGCGCTCCTTCCACCTCTTGACAATTTTCTTCTGTCAAGACCAGTGTTTCTCTACTTTTGTTAAGTAAAGCCTGAACAGTATCCTGACTTTCTGGCCTGAGTCACAAGATGGTTTGCCATAGTCTCCTTGAGGCCATCTGACAGTCTATAATCTGTGGCCTTATAAAACTCCACCAGTGTCCAGTTCTTCACTGCAGCAGATGCTGCTATCGTCAGCTGATGAAACCTTTCAATGTGGTAGCCTCTATCACCACTGTTGTTCTCCATCAAGTCCTTGAATTACCATAGCAGCAAACAGTACCATCTTTTGCCCACTGTTTCTTGCCACTTCATTAGACGTTGAGGTCTTAAAAATGGCCCATTCAGAATCCACATTCCTGTTCTCTCCAGATATACTGAAACTCTTCTGAAGATGCAAGTTGGGCTTATCCCTTAAAGAAGCACTGACTAACAGTTTTAAGGCACTATCCCTGCAAATATGGATTTCCTAGATTATTTTATTTATTTATTTATTTATTTATTTATTTATTTTTGACATTTGTCTACCAGGAAAGTCCAACTGGGTAGAAGCCCGGGGAGAAAAGCTCCAAATTATTACAAAACATTTTAAAAACAATAATTTTGCAATCTTCAAAAATAAAACAAAAGCATATGCAGTTTAAATAATTATAACAAATTAGACATAATACTAAAACATTGGTTAAGAATCGATGCAAGGTATATGCCAATCATTTAATATTTAGAGAAATTTTAGACAGTTTGTAGAGAAATTAAAAGTAAATTAGTGTAATACAAATAGGGATTGCAAAATGAAGTGAAGGATTGAATAACTGCTTCCTTGGACAGCTGACCCAATTCAACACCACATGTTGATCAGTTGGCAACTCAGCACCAGTTTTGACCTAAGGGTCCAAAGCATATGTGTACTGCCTCAGGTCTGGTGACATGACTACACGTTGATATCTGGATTGAGTGCACTTCTGAGCATCTTTTTGTTAAAACATGGTGTTTTTAGGGTTAATCCATGGTTTGCACTGTGAGTAGGTTCTGATCTGGCAAGATGTTCCTTGTAGTCATGGCTTTCAATGATCTCCCATATGAGTACTGAAACCTACCATCAGAATAACATCATCTGCAAGTGGTACCCAATCAAGCAGTGTACACTCAGTCTCTTAGAAGGGTGAATACTCTGAATTGCTGCTAGATGCATATGCACAAACAAAACACAGACTTTTCCTTTCTGCAAATCAGCATTGCATTCAGGTGACTCTTTCATTTACTATTACAAATAGCAGCTGAACAGCATCCATCTAGGGACTTGCTAGTATCCTCAAACCTCTCCAAGGCTTCTACTGAGAGTCTGCTCCAGAATAGGAAGGATACCACCCCTACTCAAGGAGTCTGCTTCCAGAATCAGTGCTTTCTGTAGTGGTAAGACCAGCTATATCTAGGTTGCACTGTTTCAAACCTCCAAACAAACTTCATCTGTCTCAACTGCATTGAGGTGATATTTCATGTCCCGGAAGGCATTTTTCATTGTAAGGTCCAGTCCGACTTTATCCAGCCTGCTCTTGCCTACCACTTGATTGTCATCAGACTTGACTTCATATTTCACCTCATGAGTAGTGAGCCCACATGACAGATCTATGGAATTTATTTTGCACTGACCCTGTCAAGGCTATGTGGTTTATCCAGCTACCAGGTGTGCACTGGTGAACACTACCCCAAGTCAAGCTCTTGAGGTGTACTCACACCATCCCCAGACCTGCCTTTTAAGGTGTGTCGTAGGCTGTTAGATTGTTTAACTGAACCATCATGTGGGGTATTCTGGATTGTCGTTTGTCTTGCCCCCCCCCCTTATACTAATTTGTCAAGGATAACCCCTACCAGGATCATAAAGGTCTAGACAATATAGATCTAAAGATAAAAAGGATACACAAAACCCCTCCAGTATATTGTAGTCATGATCCTGTGGGCAGAGGGAGGTTGCAAGACACATGCATAATTTAATATTGTGTGTGAGTTTTCAGCTAGCTTTTATTACCATTGAAATGGTTCCCTGGAAGTTATAAATGCTAAACATGCCACCATTAACAATTAGTAGCTGTACTATTCTGATATGTAAAATATGTAAATAAACAACAGTGTTGTTTTTTTGTGGGCTACTACTGCCTTAAAAGCATGCTTTACCTTTGGAGGAAAGAGTATTTTATAACCCTAACATAATTATGGCAAATGTTTTGTCCTAAATAATGTTAATTTAATTCATTAGCATGAGGTAAATATACAGATATTTCCTTATAGCTTTATTATTTTTTTATATTTAATGCCAAATTTTGAAATGCCTAATGAAAGAGTTAACTTATGCATGGTTCCACTGTTCTACATAATTTGTAATTCCATCTTGAATTGTGATATTGCACAGCAAAGTAAAACCAATTCATGTGAAAGTACAGTTGTGTACACTTACCATAAATATAGATGTTCGAGTGTATTCACTGTTGCAGTCATTACAGTTGGGTTATCGGCCTGAGTCTTGGGTCCTGCGTCGGTTGCTGTCCCTTCTTCCATGACGTCAGGGGTATAAAACATGCAGCCTACGCCATTAAATCAGTTTTTCTTGCCCCAGATGTCAGGTGTCCCCCTAATGGGAAGCAATTAAATCTATAAATACAAGGATATACCTCCAACAAAAAATCAAATACACCAAAAAGTTTTTGAGCATAGTAAGTGAGAGAAGAGGTATAGCCAAAAGAAGAAAGGGGGATGGATGGATTGCTGGATGGATTGCTGCCTTCTATATTTCTGAGTGTTTTCTATCTAAAAACAAAAAAAAAACAAAAAAATAATCCTTGTTTTCCTGCCTCTCCTCGACTAGTTTAGACCAGTTTACAGGCTTTGCTGTATTCTGGGCTGTGGTGTAGTTCCTGTGTTGTCCATTACCTTACTTGGATAAGAAGGAAGTTTATTTGCTCACCAGTGGGAGTGGGGAGCCTTGAGCAGCCTCTCTGTCCCTGAAGGAAGTGACCTCAGCACAAGAGCTGTAGTAATTGGTTGTTTTGGACCATTTCTAGCTCTTTTCAAGTTCCCTGTTTAAAATCCGCATTAGCGCGGTTTTGTGCGATTGTGCGCATAGCGCAGCACCGGTTAAACAGGGTTAAACTTTTCCTGGCTCCGCCAAGTCTGCTCTTCAAATTTTCCCTTAGAAAGCTCTACTCTTAGAATAACCAGTCTACTTGTTATATTATAAGCATAGCACTTGTTCTCTAAGCTACTCTTCTAAGCAAGCACTCTCAAACTCAAGTAGCACTACATCCACCTACCACCCCAACCACTTCCCTTAAAGGCACAGCACTCTCTTATAATATTCTAGCATGTCGAGTGGCAGATTGCTAGCATCTTCTCCTGCTCAGCTGGTTAATCTGGGAATCTTGAGACAATGCTATAATTGTCTCATGTACACAGACAACCCTCTCCTCCTCCCAACAAACACAAATACATGTGAGAGATACAACTATATAGCCATACTGGAGGCTGAACTCTCTCAACTCAGGACTGGCAAGACCAGACAGGAGGAGAAGGTAACCACACACACAACAAACCCAGTCACACATAGACCTACCCCAACTGCAAATCAAACACATAATAACACAAAAACTCGGAGGCTCTATTAAAAACTTACCAAAACAACAGAGGCTCC
Organism: Protopterus annectens; assembly: GCF_019279795.1. Classification (NCBI taxonomy): domain Eukaryota; kingdom Metazoa; phylum Chordata; order Ceratodontiformes; family Protopteridae; genus Protopterus; species Protopterus annectens. The sequence goes on from NC_056732.1 coordinate 141,962,461, forward strand.
CAAAGCAGACACCCAAAAATCCACCACCTCAAAACATAACACATGCAACACATACTTCAATAAATCGGTGTGTCAATAAATCACAGCCCTTAAGGCCAAACACTATGCCTGATACACTAGTGATAGGTGACTCTATAGTCAGACACACTGACGTCCCACTTACCAGGCTGAGCAAGGAGAGGGTAATGGTAAGCTGCCTATCGGGGGCTAGGATCCACCATATAACACACGCACTCAGGTCACTCAAAAGCATGTACAAATATGACTCCGTCATTGTCCATGCCGGCGTGAATGACCTGAGACGTACCTCCTTGGACTACATGAAAAGAGACATTGAGGAGCTCTCTGATTATGTAGCCCAGGCTGGTATGACCCTGACCCTGAGCAGCATCCTGCCCTCACCAAGAATGATGCCACAATACAAAGACAAGATGATCAGCTTTAATAATTGGCTCAATTACTGGTGTCATTCTAGGGGGATCCAATGTCTGTCTGCTTGGGATGACATGCTGGACAAGCCACGCTGCTTCGCAAGGGACGGCTTGCACCTGTCACCACTGGGCTTTCGGATATTGCCTAAGGCTCTTGCCACCCCATAGTGCCTTTTTAGGCAAGGCTCAAAAGACGAACCCACCTCCTTAGAAAACAAAAATGGAATAAAATTAAGGGTAATGCTGCTCAACGCCAGAAGTCTAAATCTCAAGATGCAGGCTCTCGAAGCACTCCTCAGTATGGAGAACATCGATGTCTGCGCTGTAACCGAGACCTGGTTCAAGGCTCCTGAGAGCACCCCAGCACTACCAGGCTTTACCTCGTATCATGCTTTTCGGCCCCAAAACCTGGGCCGAACCACAAAGGGAGGGGGAGTGTCCATATTCATCAAGGACACCCACACCTCTAGGTTAGTGGCAACTCATGAAGCATCGGAGACCATCCAGGTGCAGCTAACCATAGGCAAAACTGTTATACAACTGTTTGCATGTTACAGACCACCCTCCCAATCTCAAGAACCCCACTCAGCCTTCCTGAAGACATTGGAAGATATGAATGTCTCACCAAATACCATCATATTGGGAGACTTCAACTACCCTAACATAGACTGGGTGCACTATTCTAGCCCTAACACCCTAGCCCAAAGGTTCCTGGAATTCATAAACTCAAATGCAATGGAACAACTAGTCACCTCTCCCACAAGGGGGGATAATATACTAGACCTGATCATCACAAACATGGGGACAAAATGCTCCACACCGGAATTATTGCCCTCACTGGTGAGATCTGACCACAAACTAATCACCCTGGATATACATTTACCACCTCCACCCCCAGAACAAAAAACTACAGTGAGAAACTTCTCAAAAGCCGACTTTACACTTCTCAAGACTGAGATGGTATCATTTAAGCCCTCAGGGCCAATGGAAACCACATCCCACAATGCTGAATCCTACACAAATGCTTTCTACAGACATCTCCAAGAATGCATGGATCGTGCAATCCCAAATAAAACCAAGACCCTCTCCACCAAAGGAAAGCGTCCTATCTGGTGGACCCCAGCCATAAACAAATTGTATAACAAAAGAAGGAAGCTACTGCAAGACAGAGCAAAATTCCATAAAGGGAAGGCATCTCTGATCAGCACTAGTAGAAAGCTACGTTCTCTCATAAAAATATCCAAGGCCAACTTTGAGAGAAAATCGCCAAGGACACTAAAGATAACCACAAGGCATTCTTCAGTTATGTTAGAAACCTGGGAGGAAATACTCAGATATGCTCAGAGTTAGTACACAATGACAAAAAATTTACCGAACCCACAGATATTGCCAACATCCTGGCAGACAGGTTCAGTGCAAATTTCTCCCCTCCATCACCTCCAAAAGAAGAAATACTCATCCCAGCTGAATGTAACCTCCCTGTCATCTCTGATGTCCAGGTGAGAACCGCCCTCAACAAAGCAAAAAACACAGCATCTATGGGACCTGATGGTATCCCTGGCTACGTGATACGTGAACTCCAAGAGGAGCTAAACCCGCATATAAAAATGTTATTTAACCTTAGCCTTACTACAGGATATGTACCTGAACACTGGCGTACAGCAACAGTGGTACCTCTCCACAAGGGAGGCTCCACTACAGACCCTGGGAACTACCGCCCCATAAGCTTGACCAGCCTGGTTTGCAAAGCTATGGAAAGAATTATTATGGAACTTATGAACAACGACATTGGGGACCTACAGACACTTGATCCCACCCAGTTCGGCTTTGTAAAAGGCAGATCCTGCCTTTTGAACCTGGTTGACTTTTTCGAAACAGTCACTAGAGCCATTGATGAGGGCAAGGCAGTCCATACAGCCTACCTGGACTTGGCTAAAGCCTTCGACACAATACCCCACTCGGGGATCATAGAAAAGCTAAACAGCTTAAAAGTAAATCCATATGTCACAAGATGGGTTGCAAACTGGCTAAAGAACAGAACCCATAAAGTCAAGATTGCGGGAGCCATGTCAGACTCAAAGCCAGTCACAAGTGGTGTCCCACAGGGCTCTGTCCTGGGACCCCTCTTGTTTGGCATTTACTTCTCCGATGTGAAAGCAAACATGGGAGGGTTGTGGCTGACAAAGTTCGCAGATGACTGCAAACTAGGCGCCATAGTCGATACACCAGCTGACACATACATCCTACAGAAAGGCCTCACCGAAACGGACAACTGGTGCCGGAATCATGGCCTTAAACTGAATGCCAAGAAATGTATAGTCATCCCCTTTGGGAAAAACAAAATACCTACAAATTATCACATAGACAGTAACCCACTATGTACCAAAAAAGTAATCAGAGACCTGGGGACCCAAGTTGATAGTGGCCTCTCATTTGACACCCACGTTGCCAATGTGATTAGAAAGACTTTCTACCTTGCCCACCTTATCATGAAGGGGTTCACATCCAGATCAAAGGAGGTCATCGTGCCCCTGTACTCCTTCCTTATCAAGCCCATGATTGAGTACAATGCCCCATTTGGTATGTACCTCACCCGGCACTTACAACAGCTGGAGAGACCCCAGAAGTGCCTCACCAAGAGGATCAAGGGTTTCCAACATATGTCATATGCTGCCAGGCTAAAGAAACTCCACCTCTATTCAGTAGCATACCGCCTGCTCAGAGGTGATCTGTGCCTGACATACAAGGCCATGTCCAACCAGGAATTGATGGACATGCTCCACCTCAAAAAATCAAAGTCCATAAGAACCACGAGAACCAAAGATTTAAACCTCAGTACAAACATGAATAGAACATGCTGGAGAGACAGATTCATAACTCAGAGGCTTCCCATACTCTGGAACAAAATCCCAGTCCATGTTAGGCAGAGCCCCTCACTGTCTCTCTTCAAGAGAAATCTTGACGAGTGGATGGGAGATCGTAGGTTTACCCTGGGGGGTCACCTCTGTATCGCTACTTAACAGAGGCACAGTAAACTAATTTTAATAAGTAAGGGGGTCTTCAATGTGTCACTACTAGACAAAGGCACAGTACACTAAATTTATTCTATACACTTTAGTACCGCTACATGGGGTGGCGAAAGCCACATCTCTTGGGCTAGGCTTGCAAATGCCTCATGGCAGATAGCCTAGTACTAAACTATGAAACTATGAAACTATGGAGGGTAACCAGGACTGCAACAGTAAATACACTCGAACATCTACATTTATGGTAAGCGTGCACAACTGTACTATGTTCTTCGTGTTTCACTGTTGCAGTCATTACATTTGGGTAGATTCCCAAAGCTAAGGTTGGGAGGAGGAATTTAAATAGAATTAGGACCAGCTATAAGGCCCTGCAAGACTGCAGTGGCAAAACCAGCTCTGGATTTAGAGAAAATTGGAAAATGATAATGCTTGGTGAAGGTATGTACAGAACTCCAGGTAGCAGCTTCTAGGATGTCCCTAGTAGGGATGCCCCTGAGAAAGGCTGTAGAGATAGATGCAGCCCTGGTTGAATGGAGTCTGTTGCCCTGTGGGATAGATTTTCCATGGTGCTTATAGCAGAAATGAATGCAGTGGCCTATCCATTTTGAAATGGTTTGTTTTGAAATAGCTTTCCCCTCTGTCCCTGCAGCAAATGCCACCAGCAGTTGTTCAGATTTCCTTTAAGGTTTAGTCCTGCCCAAGTAGAATTTAAGCTGTCTGTGCACATCTAAAGAGTGCAGTATCTGTTCCCCTTTGTTCTGTGGGTTAGGAAAGAAGGTAGGCAAATGAATGGACTGATTAAGGGCCACACTGGATACCACCTTGGGCATGAAGGAGGGATTGGTTCTGAGGGACACCCTGTCTGCATGAAAGATGATGAAAGGTTCCACTGCCATAAGGGCATGTAATTCAGATACCTCTTGCAGAAGTGATTGCTAAAAGGAAAGCTATTTTCCAGGAAAGAAACTTTAAATCTGCAGTAGCAGCTGGCTCAAAAGGAGGAAGAGTGAGTTTCTCCAAGACAAAGTTAAGATCTCAGGTTGGGGTTGAAGCTCTCCTGGGTGGCCTTAAATTTTTGGCCCCTCTGAGGAACTGCTTGAGCAGTGGGTGAGAGAAGAGGGGAAGCTGTGTGCTATAATGAGCTGAAATGGCTGAGGCATGAATTTTGATGGAGGAAAAGGACAAGCCCTTACGAAGCATCTCAGTCAAGTATTGTAGAATCTGAGGTAAATTGGGCACTGCTGCGTTCATTCCTTAAGATTGGTTCCAGGCACACAATTTTTTCCATTTTGCAGCATAAGATTTTCTAGTACTAGGCCTCCTTGCCTCTAAAATGACATCCATCACTGATTTACTGAGGGATGGTAAAGGAGAGATTAGATAATTAGCCAGGCTGCTATGTTCAGGGTTTACAACTGAGGGTGCAGAATCTGGTTCTCCTGCTGAGACAACAGGGAAGGAGTCTGAGGCAGGTGCCATGGAGCCAAGCGTGACACACTGTGCAAGAGTGGGTACCAGTGTTGGCGTGGCCAGTCTGGTGCAATTAAAATCATCCTTGTCTTGTCCTGTTTAATCTTTAGTAGTACCTTGGAGAACAGAGGCAGAGGGGGAAAGGCATAAAGTGATAGGTTTTCCCAGCTGAAGAATAGAGCATCCACTTTCCAAGCTAGCTTGTGGAATCCTTGTGCAAAATTTGTCCAGTTGATGGTTCTGTGGGGAGGCAAACAGGTCTATATCTGGGCTCCCCCATTTGCTTGTCAACATGTTGAAAATCCTTGGTTCCAGTTTCTACTCATGTGGGTCCATGAGGTTTCTGCTTAGTCCGTCTGCCAGTGTATTTAGTTTTCCTGGCAGGAATTGAGCTTGTAGATTCACTTGGTAGCTCAAGTCTGTGTTCCACAATGCCATGACTAGTCTGCAGAGGGGATAAAAATGTGTACCCCCCCCCCGCTTGTTTATGTGCCACATGACAGTGGTGTTGTCCGTCTTTACCATTAGTTGTCCTGGAAGAATGTGGTCCTTGAAGGCTGTCAGAGCATTCTGTACTGCTAGCATTTCCTTTTGATTTATGTGCAGGTGCATTTGACTTGGGTTCCATTTGCCCTGAATGCACTTCCCTGCCAGGTGAGCCCCCCCCATGCATAGTCTGATGCATCTATTCTTAAGATTTGGGTGGCAGGGGGTAATGTGAATGGTAGTCTCCTGTTTTGGTGGCAGGCCTCTGCCCACCAAAGGAACTCTAGGCGTAGGCAAGGTATGATAGGAAACCTTGCTTCTAGATCCTGTGAATGTTTACACCGTAGGCTTTTGAGATACCATCGTAGTTTCCTCATATGCAGCCTTGCATATGGAATTAGAAGAATGCAGGAGGCCATGAACCCCAAGGCTTGCAGTATTTGCCTTGCAGATAGCTGGGATTTTGTGGCCACTTGTTTGAAGTAGGTTGTCAAATGAATCCATTTCTCTGGCGTGAGGAAAGCCATCTGGGAAGTTGTATTCAAGCTTGCTCCCAGGAATATAATTTGTTGACGGGGTACCAGGTGTGATTTCTTTTCATTTATGGTAAACCCCAGACAAGTCAGTACCATTTGAACAAAGGCCAGATGATTCAAAAGAATGTCCCGGCTTTCTGCCTGAATTAGACAATCGTCCAGGTATGGGTATATTTGAATATTTTTTTGCCTGCAAAATGCAATGGCTGGAGCTAGACACTTTGTGAATACCCTGGGCACAGTAGATAAGCCAAAGGGCAGTGCAGAGAACTGATAGTGCATGCAGCCTGCTTTTAAGCATAGGTATCTTCTGCAAGACTCCCTGATAGGGATGTGCAGGTATGCTTAGTGTTGCCAACCATGCATCTTTGCCTGGCATAGGAAGCAGCTGGTGAATAGTCAGCATTTTGAATTTTGGAATCACCAGAAAGGTGGTTAGAGTAGAAAGGTCCAGGATAGGATGCCATGTATTGCCTTTTCTGGGTACCAGGAAAAGTCTTGAATAGAAACCTTGTCCCTTTTCCTCTTCTGGTACCAACTGAATAGCCCCCATGTTTAAGAGATAGAGTACTTGATTTTGGGCCTCTGCCTACTGATTTGGGGGTAGATCTGGCCACCCGCTTGGTGTTGGTAAGGTGTGGAAGTGAAATCTGCATCCTTGGGACATCATATTTAAAACTCATTTGTCCTGGGTAATGAGTTCCCAGTTTTTGGCCTGCAGACCAGTCTTTCCACCCAAAGGAGCATTCAGTTGGTAAGTGCATGGAAGTTTTAAAAGCAAGTCATTGAGACAGTTTTCCATAGGGGGAAGTCTTACTACTCCCAGATTTGGGTCTGGAAACCCCCCACTGCTTAGTCTTGTGTGTCCCTTAGGACTGAAACCTGGGGTTTCTGCTGTGTCTGGGTTTGGCTTGAGAAGACCTGGAAGGGGCTGGAAAGGACCAATTTTTAGAGGGCCAGTGCCTACTAAATCTAGGAGGCTGAACTTTAAATCTTAAACAGTTTGCATAGATTTAGCTTTATCTTCCATCTTTTTAAGAACTTCCTCAGCCTTGTTGCCAAACAGGTGGTCCTGATTTAAGGGAGCATCCAGCAATTTAGCTTTAACATGATCAGGCAAAGATTGCTCCTTAAACCAAGCATGCCTTCTGAGCACAGACCCAGTAACAGCAGCCCTGCAAGAGGCCTCTAATGAATCAAATCCACATTGCAAAGTATGTTTTCCAACCTGTTCAGCAGAATGCATTAAATCCTGTAAATCTTTATTTTCAGCACAGTCAGGAATCAACATAATTTTCTGTTTAAGCAATCCAGTAACGTGTTGTTGATACTTTAACATATGAAACTAGCAGTTTAAAGCCCTAATGGCCAAGGTTGCAGAAGTGTAAACATTCTTACCCCATCTATCCAGCGCCCTGGAGTCTCTATCAGAGGGGGTAGGATTTTTAGCAGTAGAAGCCTTAATGCCCTTGGGTCCCTGTGAAATAGTCTCTGGATCCGCAATAGGATTTTAAAAAGGAATTTGTGTGAATCAGGAACCCTGTAATATCTGTCAGGTTTTCTGGGAGCAGGAGGCAAAGAATCAGGGGCCAAACTAGATTCTGAAAAGGCATAATCAACAATGTCTAGTACAGGAGGTATAACTAAAGGCCTATGCTGAGGCAGGAGTAAGAAATCCCTAAGCCACTTTTTGAATCAGAACAATCCTGGCCCAGTGGAAATGCTCCCTTAGAGTATGTAAGGTCTGACCAAAAGAAAAATACTCTGGAGGGGAAGCAGAGGGAATAGAGTCCTCTGCATCAGAATCCTCATAAGTAGATAAGGGCAAATTCAGATCATCAGAAGAATCAGAAAAATCAGAATCCTAGTCAGATGATTCATAAACAAATTCAGTCCTAGGTCTCTTAGAAGGGGGAGGTTGGCTTCCCCTGGTTAGAGTTATAAGATCTTCAGCCATTCTTATCATTTGTTTTTTAGGCATAGAGGCATGAGCATGCGGCCTGGGTGTCAGTTTCTTAGGCATGGTTCGAGATTTTGGCCTAAATGAAGAAGGAGGCATCGGTTTAATATGCAAGTCCGTAGGCCTGAATACACCTTCAGAAGCCGGTGCCTGCACAGTGGCTCCGGACCCATCCAAGGTAGAGACATCCGCAGGTTCCACAGTTGAAGCATCTCATGGCATACCGGACTCTGAATGGGTCTCAGTAGAGGCCTGCAAGTCAGAAGTAGAGGGTATCAGGGGCTGCGAAAGCACCTGACTGAGTACCGGTGAACTGGCGACTGGCTTAGGAGAAGCATCGTCGGCAGCTTTGGACCACGGCGGCCTGACTCTGACTTTATCTTTGCATTTTTTTGGAATCCCGGTAGTCGGATGGCTAACTGACGACATTTCTGGATAATTAAACCAAGAACCGAAATATTTAGAGGCGAAAATATATCGACGATGGATAGTGTGCTGATTAAATAAAGCACAAAACATTCAGCAAGGTATGTCGTGGTCAGGGCCTAAGCAAGGAATACAGTATTAATGAAAATCTTTGTGGGGTATTTGCTTTCCATAAGTAATGCAATTATTAACTTTTACTGACATCGGTAAGGAGCAAGAAAAAGTTTTCCCAACGGGGTACTTAGCTTTAGTTGAAGACTTCGGTTCTGAAACTCGAAAACGAAAATTTCAGGAGTCGGCTAACCGGTACTTGCGAACTGCTTCTTCTTCGGGTACCGCATGGCAAGAAAGACTGATGTAATGGCGCCAGCTGCATGTTTTATACCCCTGACATCATGGAAGAAGGGACAGCAACCGATGCAGGACCTAAGACTTTGTTAACCAGGCTGGTAACCCAAATGCAATGACTGCAACAGTGAAACACGAAGAACATCTGTAAAATTACTATTTAGGACAGACTGGTTCATTGACGATGGCACAATGCTCTAGATCATCAAGTGCTGCCCAAACGTATGTTTCTTGATACAATTTTGTAAACATTTTTTTTACAATAACTAGATTTACAAAGATAGATTCAATAGGGTATCTGTTTTTTTTTTCGCATAGAAGTTACAAAATATAAATTTGTGGGGTAAAACCAGAAAGGTAACAACCTCTAAGTCTGAATACAGGATGAAATCCATTTTAATTTCCTCTTAAGTTCATAGATTCATAGTAGACTAACTGCCCAGAAAAAAACATTTTAAGCCTAGCCAGTAATCAAGACCAGAATCAAGTCCTGTTCCCTGTACCAATATGATGAAGACCTTAACCATTATGCCAAACGTTTTTTTTAGAAGCATATATAACCTTTGTATGGGCATAGGGCATTCTCTTTCCTAAATAACTCACTTATTAATCAATTTATACAAAATTTAACATTAATTTATACAAAAGTTGGAGATGCCCAAAGAAGTGAAAGTATGTACATGCTGCAGATATTACCTGTGACCATGGGTTGTGACACATTTACTTTTGTGCTTAGCCATACAGTACCCCTGAATATACAGTGCACACCATTCACGACTAATTCCTTATACAGAAAGCTTTGATAATAACACACATAGAGTATAGTGCTGCATTCACCTCTGGAGACTATTGTATACTAAAAAGGGATCCTGAATTGTTAAAGAAAGTAAAATAAGAGTGAAAAAAGTGATAGTGGTCCCTTAGGAAATCAAACATAAGGAATGGGGAGTAGGATTATTGTGAGGAAAGAAGCACGGAAGACCAGACTGTAATTATTTATATACTTTAAATGGGCAACTAGTCCTACTTGGACCTTTGTTGTAAACAAAAACAATAACTAAATTAATTATAAATAAATAAACTGAAATTGCTTGATTTTTGGAATGTGGGGGTGAGACTATCTGGAAGTGCTCTTTATGAAAACTGTAAACTAATCTCATCTAAAAGGATGGTCTGCTGACAGATATCTCAGTTCTTTGCAGATGATGATTTTCCTGCATTCAGACAAGCATCCTATGTAATGTCTTCAGGTCACCCTTGTTTCCTATTTAGTCAAATAGCACGTACGGTAGGGAAAGAATACATCATATGTCCAACATCTACACAAATCAACTGTTTCACAAAGCTGAAGTCCTTATTTTTTGAGAAAGGTATTTTTCTCAGCAGTATTAGTTTGGTGAAATAAAATGAATACATTATATCTAATAAATAATATTTAAGTACACAAAATGAGGAAAGGGTGGCCAACATGGTTTTAGTTGGATAGTAGTAACTGTCCATTCAGTGTGTGATATAAACTTGACCATAATAATACAATGTGGCATCTGTGGTGTTTCTCTATGGATCATGTGCAAAGCAGCAGCCATGGTTACTGTTTCTGTTATATTTGGATGTCATTCATTCCATTTGGATCTTCAGGTGTGAGGATCTGTCGCCTGAAGGTTTAGTAAGAATTCTGTTGATTTCTCAGCTGCTGGTGCATTTAAATATTCTGTATTATACCTTTATTTGATTTGTTGTGCTAAGACAGATCAAATTGAGCTTTGTCATTGCGTAAAAAGAATTAACTCTTGCAAACCACCTTGGATACTGTTCTTGGTAGATCCACAAGTAGTTATTAGTAATTATATAACTGCCATTAATATTTAGACACTTGTTTCAGATTTACTGAATTAGTTTCAAAAGTGGTCCTAAGGTCTACAAAGGTTCAGTTTTTCTTCTTTGTGGTCTTTAATACCATGTGCATATTCTAACCAAAGAAATACTATCACAGTGGTACATGTACAGTTCAGACATATGAAACATTGGTATGCAGTCAACTGACACTTAAACAGAGCATGCACTGCACATTTCTTTATGAGTCCAAGTAACCTAATTTCATTCTACAAGCACGAGAGCTGCAGCAAATCAGTCTGTGAATCAGGTATTTGACTGTAAAGAAATAAGATCGCCATTTCAGTAAAAAGGCATTACAACTAGTTATTGAAGTACCAGACAAATATAGTTTTTGGTTTTGAGGGAATGGCATCCTATAATCTTGCATTCAGTGAGGCTGGATAGATGATATTATATTTTTTTTGTCCTTAATTACTTAGCTGATGTAATGAAAAACAGTTAAAAAGACATTCTTAAGTTAACTGTTTCTTAGACAGCAAAGTGGTACAAGCTATATATGAATACCATGTGTGCTAGTGGATTGGTTAAACGGAATGGCAATAACCCTTATTAATAATTTATTATTAAAATTAAAATGGATCCTTTTCTGCTTAAGTTATCTTATTTATTTAGTGTTAACTGTATCAGTGGCCTAGTTCATGGACCCTTTGTAGCCACCATGGTCTGGGTCACATGTCCAAGGGCAAATATGTGTAAGGGTAAACATGTGTGTACTTGCATGTGTGTGTGTGTGTGTGTGTGTGTGTGTGTGTGTGTGTGTGTGTGTGTGTGTGTGTGTGTGTGTGTGTGTGTGTGTGTGTGTGTGTGTGTGTGTGTGTGTGTGTGTGTATGTCTATATATACATATCTATCCATCCATCTAACCAGCTAGCTAGCTTACTATCCATCTGTCTATCCATCTGACTATCTATCTATCTATCTATCTATCTATCTATCTATCTATCTATCTATCTATCTGTCTATGTGTGTATGTTTGTGTGTATATTTGTGTGCTATAATATATGACATGATATTACTGCCAATATTATATGGTTATTGGAGAAGAACAAAGAATACCAAAAGCCTGTATACTTTTGCTTCATCAATACAGCAAAGCGTTTGATTGTGTGGCTCATGATAAACTATGGAGAACTCTAGCACAAATGGGAATACTCAAACACACAACTCAGCTGATAAAGAGCCTTTATGAAAATCAAGAAGCTGCAGTGAGAACTGAATATGGCAATACTAATTGGTTTCCAATAAAACATGGTGTCATACAGGGATGCATCTTGCCATCTTACCTGTTCAACCTTTACGGTGAAACCATCTTCAGAAAAGCCAACTTGGAAGAAGAGAGCATCACTTTTAAGGTTGGTGGCCAAAATATAAACAACCTGTGCTATGCAGATGACATAACGCTTATCACTAGCAGCAAAGAAGACATGCTGTATATATTGAGAAAAGTTAAAGCCAAAAGTCATAAGGAGTAGAACTAAACATAAACAAGATGAAGATTATGAACACAGAAAATGACAAAGAATTTGAGCTTGAAGAAGATAGGGTAGAAGTTGTAAAGAATTTTAATCTCCTGGATTTTTTTGTAAGCATGGAAGCAACTTGCAGGGAAAGGAATACTTTACAGAATAGCACTTGGTCACTCTACAACGAAGGCGCTTGACAAAGTGTTCAAAAACAAGGAAATAACATTCAAAACAAAGACTAGAGTTGTCCACCCACTTGTTTTCTCAGTGGTCAATTATTGATGCGAAAGCTGGACACTACAGAAACGAAACAGAAAGAAGATTGACTCATCTGAACTTTGGTGGTGGAGAATGATTCTATGCATGCCACGGACTGCCAGAAAAACTAACAAATTGATTTTGAAAGAGATAAAACTATTTATATCATTCAAAGCCTAAATGATGAAGTTACAACTGTATTATTCTGGTCATACTGTCAGAAGAGAGAGATCACTGGAGAAAGACATTATATTTTGAAAGATCGAAGAAACCAGGCAAAGAGGATGACCTGGAACCAGATGGCTGCACACGCTGATGACAACCATAGGGATGACACTGGAGGACCTCGCCAGACTAGCGTGAAACCAACTTCTTTTTTGTTTTTTTAATTTATTAAGTCACAAACCCGAGTCAATGGCACCTAGAGAGAGAGAGAGAGAGAATATATGTCAATTTAATGTAGCTAGTCATCCAGCATGTTTTGAAAATGAGAGGAAATCTGAGTACCCAGAAATAACCTATACTGTGATGGAATGAGCATGCAAACTCCACTAAAAACGTTAACAGGTGACAGGACTGAAATGTGCAGCTGTGAGGCGGAGAGCTTGAAAGTGTGTCACTGTGCTTTATTGTATACAGACATGGTAACAGTAACATGTTGGTGTCAACCTAAGGTTTGACTTCATAGGTTATGAAGTAACGTTACAGTGATTCATTTTCAAATTTGATGATTTTATTGTGCTACCTTGGCCTTTAATTTTTATCTTGTTTCACTTTAAAAGTCATGAAGTCAATTATTTTACTGGCTAACATCATGGAAGATTGCCAGCTTATCCAATTATTTTGTTATTAAACCGTGTAACATTGATATGAAGTCAACACTGAGCAGTAGCTAGCTTCAGCTTGAAACTTGTAGCCAAACCATCTCCTTTATAAACAATAGATCATATGGAGGATACAGGACTAGCTTAAGATTGCTAGTTCTGTGACAGCATACTTCTTACAGCTTACAGAGCTTTGGCTTCATAATTTAAATATAAAAAATTGTATACTATTCTAATACCATCTTAAGATGAACACGGTGGCATACGCAACTGTGAACCTTGCTTGCTTTAACAGATTTTTTTTTTTTGTGAACATAATTTTATGTTAAAGCATGACTGAAACAGTATTTATAGTTGCTTAATATAAGTAGATGATAGAAACATCTTCAAGATATTAATAAATCTGAATATAAAAGCCCCAGTTCAGTACGTGATGCACATTATCACACTTTTGACAGTAATTTTGTTGAAATGTTTGGCTTTAACAGGCTATTTACAATATTGGACATTATATGAATATTAAACCAATTTTAAAAAGTAAGGAATAATTATCTATTCTTAAATCTACTATTATAATCAGTGAGTTTAAAGATGCAAATTATTTGTAAATATCTTATTTAGCCTATTGGCATAATTTTTCTAAATTGCATGTTCATGGAGAGTGGTTACCAGTGTATATGTCTGTTGCTATTACTTCAGTTTTGTTACCTACTGGAAGGCTCAATTTCAAGGCAACAGAGAGTAGCAATAATAGCTTCTTGATTTTTTCATCATTGTAGTTATTACTTTTTTATTTTTTCTGCTGAGCAGGATTCAGTGAACCAGAAGTTCCATTTTCTGCTTCTTCTTTTCTACTTACTGCAAAATGATGGGTTTACCTCATCAATTTCTGAGACTTCCAGGATTGAACCATAGACTGGGACCTTGTAGATATTATAGAAATGGACCTTCTCTGAATAAAAATTATGAATTACAAAATGGACCTGTAACTGGAAGTGCCAAGGCATCTTCTTATTTTTTAATTATTTATAATCAAGTGAGGGAGGTGTAATGCAAATAATTTTCCATCCCTGGTTCCTGTAGCAAGATTGTCAGTAATAGCAGAATTAGAAAAATAAATTAATTAACTTGACAAGTTAATGTTAACTGAACTGAATACATACTTCAACATAGCAACTCTTAAGAAGTATGTTGAGCTATCACACCAGGGGTTTGTACATTTATTGATGATGATAAAGATAAAGCGTCCTGTTTTGACTTACCAAATGGAAACTTCCAATTCATATTCTACAGCAGCTGTCATAGCACTACCAGTACACTGTTGTGGTTTATTACACCATTAAAGTTTATTAGTAAAGTTTTTGCACAGAGTGTTATGACCCCTGCATCCCTTGATACTAGGGGCATTGCCTTTATATGCCAATCTCTAAATTAGGTGCCACAGCAATTACACCAACTTGAACAAAAAGGTATTAAGTTGTTTCCCTTTTCTTTGAACTGGCACAGCTTCTGAGGCAGTATGTTTAAAAACAGGGTTGTGGTATGCATCCTCTGCCTTGGGGATGTGTCTATATCACATTATCGAAATCTTACTACATTGAATCACTAAAGGTCGACCTCTAGTGATCTATGTAGTAAAACATCGAATAACGTTTAAAAAAAAAACAAACAAAAATAAAAACTAACTAGCGTAGGCAGGGGGACAAGCCCCCCTTCACCCCCCACATGGGGGGCTGCACCCCTACACTCCCCCTACTTAAATATTCCAATTCTGAGACCACACTGCATTGAGGTAAATGGAAATCTTCCCCTACGGAGGTTTCTGTTTACCTGCACGATGTTCTGCGCTTTCAATGTTGTGATGCCGACAATATCAGCTTCAATATTGTTGGCTTTCGACATCGTGAAGTAGACCTTGGGGATTGCAAGGTGTTGTAGACCCTCTGCAAATATCCTAACAGTATTTGTTGATTTCTTAGCACCACATTTAGTAACAGTAGTGGTAAGGTGTTATTGGGAAGTCAGACTTCACTAAGCCTGACTTCGACATTATATAGCAGAATGTCAGGGAACTGTAGCACACAGTTGTGTGTTAGTATGGGTTAAGATCCAAACAAAAACCAAAAGTAGATGAGGAAATTATAATATTGTGTACTTCCTTATCTGTCCCTTGCAGTGGCATTGGGCAAATAAATGAGCTTTTTGACTAAGGGAGGGTTGGTTGACTGACTAGCAATAGGGGCAAAAATAGAAAAAAATATGTTCTGTCTAGGATTAAAATTTGGACTTAAATGAATGCATGGCTTACATGAAATGAAAGCAGAGTTGCTTAATCTAATATATAGATAGACAGATGTACTGCTATTGGTCACTTTGAGTTTTAGTGGACCACTTTAAAGGACCCTTTACCTGATAAAACAATAACTAAGTGAAATCTTCTGTTCTGACGTGCCTATAGTATGATTAATTTTTACACAGGCAAAAACAGTATTAACATCAAAAGTCTGTACCCATGAGGATGTTCCCTTCACCTACACTATATGGAAAAGATTTTTATTTTAATTTTTATCTTAAATTCTATTATTTAACAATTTAAAGCTCACCACTTCCTCCACAGTTACACTTAAACCACAAGCAAACTCCTTAAAAGTATGATAATTAGGCCCTCCCATAAGCCTATGGGCTCCCACCACAAGTGTAATGAATAAATCAAGAGTAATGAAAACTCCTTGATGCACAAATTCAACTTAATGATTGAAGGAGGTTTCTTCCTTATTGGTTTAGTGTTAAGCTCTGCACACAGATCAAATCCTTATTTTCCCTGGTTAAAGACAGAAACACTCATGCACACAACCACACTTAAGACCTCATTTTGGTAAACAGTAGGAACAATTCATAACATTTAGCACCCTTAAATCATCATTTTTTTTACCCCTTTAGGGGGGGGCCTATGATGAGCGGCCGCGGTGGTGCAGCGGTTAGCATTGCTACCTCACAGCAAGAGGTTCTCCGGTTCAATTCTCAGCTGGGGTGCCTTCTGTGTGAAGTCTGCATGTCCTCCTTGTGGTCATGTGGGTTTCCTCTGGGTGCTCCGGTTTCCTCCCACATCCCAAAGACATGCAGTAGATGGATTGGACACTCTAAATTGGCCCTAGGTGTGAATGTGTGCATGTGTGTGTGCCTTCTGTGGAAGGTTTGGCGTCTGGCTGGCAACTCGACACTCTAAAACTCCACTGCCAATCATGAGCAGACAGATGATCTGCTGTGGCAACCCCTAACCGGGAAAAGTCAAAAGAAGAAGAAGAAGGGGGGCCTATGATATAAAAAATATTAGGAGAGGTTTAAGGCAGATCTGATGAAGCAAAAAGCAAATTGCCTACCCCATCAGCATTTTAATCAACCATTCCATTCAAGAAAGCTTGGTACCCCAAATCTGGAAAAAGGCTTTTGTTGTTCCATTGCACAAAGGAGGCATCAATAACAATATTACTAATTTCTGTCCCATCGCTATTCTATCTCCTATCTCTAAACTTTTAGAAAAGTGTATTCACCTACAACTCCTACAATACCTCTTAGACAATAACCTGCTAACTCCAACACAACATGGTTTCAGACCAAGACACAGTACTATGACTGCCCTACTCTCCTTCCTGGAAGCTGTGAACAAAGCCCGGGACACAGGACACATTGTCTCTACCCTCCTACTAGACCTTTCTAAAGCCTTTGATACTATCTCCCACAATTTATTACTAACTAAACTCTCCCAGCTTAACTTGTCACCCTCTTCTCTGAACTGGTTCACTAACTACTTATCCAATAGATATCAGGCAGTGAGATGGAAAAAGTCACCTCCCCTTTCATCAACACCCCAACCGGTGTTCCCCAAGGATCTATACTGGGTCCCCTGCTTTTTAATATATTCATAAACGATTTCCATAACTCTATCCCTTCAACTAAAATGATCCAATACGCAGATGATTCAACTATAATCTGCTCTGCTACCTCCATCCCCACACTGCTAAAGCTTACTCAAGATACATTCTCAACCACCGAACAATGGATGAAAACAAATCACCTTGTACTCAATGTCTTCAAAACCAAAGTAATGGTATTCACCCCCTCTAAAGCTACCTTTTTCAATACAAGTAATTTCACTATTACTAGTCACAACAATACACCCTTAGAACTGGTATCTAAGGCCAAATTACTTGGGGTCCAAATTGATAGTCAGCTTAAATTCAGTTCCCATCTTCAACTAAATATAAAAAAAACCCCACCAAAAACTCGGCATGCTCTACAGACAGAATCGTTATCTTACACCCTCCACCAAACTCACCCTATCTACCACATTTCTCATCCCATCCCTCCTCTATGGAGCCCCACTTCTAACTAACCTACAATCTTCTCTCAAAACACAACTCTCCTCTTGCGATAACAAAATTGTCAAGTTTGCTACCTTCCATAAGTCCTCCTCACACCACTGTTCAACTCTCCATAAACTAAAATGCTTAGAACTACCCAATCACCTCACCTACGTCCAACTAACTCTTGCACACAAACTCATCTTCAATCCCTCCCTCTGCCCATCCCTTTCCTCTACCTTCAAAATGCACCTCCCTGATAGAATTCTAAGATCTAACAACCAAAACTTAATTGAACTGTATAAACCAATTCATCCCCCTGGAAAAAATCTCTTATCCTACAGTCTTGCTCGTCTCTGGAACCCACTACCCCCATCCATTCGTACCATCACAAATCACTTCTCATTCAAACAATCCCTTCACTCACACCTAATTTCCCAGTGGGAATGCTTCTGCTCCCACCCAACATAATCTCCTCATACTAAGAATTTTCATTTCTCCTCCCCTATTCATAATGAGAATTTCTACTTACTCTCCTAAACTCATAGATCTTGCTCTTGCTTGTATTAGCTTTTTCTGAATACTAAAAGGTACCTTAGTATAAATATACCCTCTGATGGAAAAGGTTCTCTGTTTCTATATTGAAAGGTTCTATGTCAGCTCATATACCTTTCTCTTGATTGTATTAAGCTACTCATCCTGAATGTATGAAAGATATATCCAGTGTAACCCACCCTAAGTTGTAAAAGCCTCTCAGTTTCTATATTGTAAATTGTTTTCAGTGGTACAAGACTGTAATATTTGTATATGTTTGTACACTAGTCTATTGTATTGCCAAGTCCATAGGAATTGTATAATTGAAACTAAATACCTTATTGTAACCTTGATAATTGTTTTTGGAGCTTTTCTCCCCAGGACTCCATTGAAAATGGGTTCTTTTGGCCCAATGGACTATCCTGGTAAACCAACTGCAAATAAAAATAAATAAATTTGTATGTTGGTTAACATTTCCTTTGGATATCCTGGACCTTGCTATTGTAGATAATCGGTGCCATTTCTATAACAAAAGGAGGAAAATAATAACCCACCAGAGAGCAGGGAGTTACTGTAACATGCTCCCCTCTGGATTGTCTCAACAAATAGACAAACTCAAAGGTGAAGCCCCCCCACCTCCACATTTATTTTAGTAAATACTGCAGCTCTGACCATGATATTCTTATGGTAAAGAACAATGCTTATCTGCCAACTTATTAAAGAAATTTTAAAAAGAACCAAGGCTTCCAGAGATTTTGCTTTATTTAAAGTCATCTAAAATCATCCTTATTAGGATGAGACTATAACTACAAACACTGAAACATCATTCTTATGATGAATTAAGCCAGACAGAGATTTCACAGAGGAATGTAAAAATATACAAATGTCCTTATCAGGACAAGAAGCTCTGCACAATTGATTGAAATGCCATCTATAGGATGTTACTTGCAACAGGACAACTGAATACCAAAAATTAAAATACAAACATCTTTATTAGGATGAAGAGAACTACACAGTCAGCCCAAACACCCTATATAGGCTGTTTTAGGTAACAGAAAATGTATTAGCTTTCCTTAAGCCCAAATAATACAAATGTCCTGATTAAGACGAGGAAATCAACGCACCTCTGCCAAACTGCCCTCTTCAAAATGCTTCATATTACAGAGATTTATTGTCTTAATGTCAATCTTGGGATGACCTTGAATCAAAAAACTACTTAAAGATGCTAGAAATTTTCTTCTAAGGACATATCATTGCTTGCTCCTGAATGGATGTATTCACTTTATTTAAACTGTAGCATATTTATGTTTGATTTCAAATTCTGCCTTTAAGTGAGTCGTACAGAAAATGAAGTATCATTTACCCTGCCTTTGCTGACTTCCCCATGGGAGTATCCGAGATATAAAAAAAACACGAATAGCAGTGATTATTCAAACACTGTTATAAAATACATCGGTTACATTGATGGCCTACTATTTATCTGCTTGTGTGCCATTAAAACCTTAAAAGCATTCATGAAAGAGTTATCTATCAATTGATTTGTTTTTAAATGAACACACTATTGAATACCTTGATTTATAGCTTATGGGTATACATAAATAATAAAATTAAGTTTAATGTTGCACAGAAAAGACTAATATTGATTACTTCACACTATGTAGAATATTTCACCCGTCAAGCTTCTTTGCATCATTCCCTAATAGGGAAGTTTTGAGAGCCGGAAGGTCATGGACTTTATGGAAGGAGTTTTTACAAGTTGTTCATGAAGAAATTTAATGTTGATAAAAAGAAGCTGTAATCTGCATGATAATGAAGAGCCCCTGTTACGGATAGACAGAGTTTGTCACAATGTACTATGCATTTTCTTGGGTCTTAACTTTCTTCCTGTGTTCCAAAGACATGATAGTATGTGAGATGGCAATCCTTAATATTGCCTTTGTGTGTGAGTGAGAGTTTATGTACATGTGTGTATACATCCTCCAAAGGACTAGTGTCCCATCAGTGATAGGTTACCTGTCTGTGATTGGCAGGATGGGCATCAGCCCCCCCCCCCACAACTCTAAGCAGGATAAGGGAGCTATTAGGAAATGAAACAATGAAACGCTATGCTACATTTAAAATATGCAATAGCAATGTTAGCCTATAAACAGTAACAAAAGAACAAATACAGACGGAAGGAATGACTTATTTTTAATAGAGGCATGCTCTGGATCCAAGATATGCAACATTTCCCTAAATAGACAATTATCCCTACATTTCTAGTTTTATTGAAGAAGGCTGATAATAAGTGGGAGCTGTTAGCAATGCATGACTTCCTCTGCTGCTACATCCTGATAAAATACCTCAATGTATGAGAGGTGAAGTGCAAATTCTTTACTATCACCTCCTTGCCTTGACTCCTAATACAGTTATTAAACCATTAGAAAGTGTACTCTGAAAATGCATTTGCAAATCAAAATATTTCATAGAACATAGCATACTGCTACTACAAAGGGATAAAACTAATTAATCACAGCACGAAGGTATGGGAAAGAGTAGTAGAAGCTAGGATAAGAAGGGAGGTGATGATTAGTGAGCAGCAATATGGTTTCATGCCAGGAAAGAGCATTACAGATGCAATGTTTGCTCTGAGAGTGTTGATGGAGAAGTATAGAGAAGTTCAGAAGGAGTTGCATTGTGTCTTTGTGGACTTAGAGAAAGCATATGACAGGGTGCCTAGAGAGGAGTTGTGGTATTACATGAGGAAGCTGGGAGTGGCAGAGAAGTATGTGAGTGTGGTAGAGGATATGTACAAAGGTACGTGACAGTGGTGAGGTCTGTGGTAGGAGTGACAGATGTGTTTAAGGTGGAGGTGGGATTACATCAAGGATCAGCTCTGAGCCCTTTCTTATTTGCAATGGTGATGGACAGGTTGGCAGACGAGATCACACAGGAGGCTCTGTGGGCTTTGATGTTTTCAGATGACATTGTGATCTGTAGCGAGAGTAGGGACCAGGTTGAGGAGACCCTGGAGAGGTAGAGATATGCTCTAGAGAGGAGATAAATGAAGGTCAGCAGGACTAAGACAGAATGAGAGGGAGGATAGCGAAATGGTGAGGATGCAGGGAGTAGAGTTGGCAAAGGTGGATGAGTTTAAGTACTTGGGATCAACAGTTCAGAGTAATGGTGAGTGTGTAAGAGAGGTGAAGAAGAGAGTACAGCTAGGGTGGAATGGGTGGAGAAGAGTGTCAGGTGTGATTTGTGACAGACGGGTACCAGTAAGAGTGAAAGGGAAGGTCTACAAGAGGGTAGTGAGACCAGCTATGTTATATGGGTTGGAGACAGTGGCACTGACAAAAAGGCAAGAGTCAGAGCTGGACGTGGCAGAGTTAAAAATGTTAAGATTTGCACTGGGTGTGATGAGGATGGGTAGGATTAGGAATCAGTATATTAGAGGGTCAGCTTAGGTTGGAGGGGTTGGAAACAAAGCCAGAGAGGTGAGATTGCATTGGTTTGGACATGTGCTGAGGAGGGATGCTGGGTATATTGGGAAAAGGATGCTAAGGATGGAGCTGCCAGGTAAGAGGAAAAGAGGAAGCCTAAGATTAGGTTTATGAATGTGGTGAGAGAGGACATGCAGGTGATTGGTGTGACAGATCAAGATGCAGAGGACAGAAAGAAATGGAAACAGATGATCCACTGTGGTGACCCCTAACGGGAACAGCCAAAAGAGAAGAGAAGAGAGCATACTGCATCTTTAATAATTCAGTCTCGCTAAACTGGTATACAGTTGGTAATATGTGTTATTTAAAGACTTCTTTTATTTAGGTACTTTCAATTTCTACAACTAAAAATAAGTAAAATGATTGGGAAACACCTGACAACAAAGTAGTAATGAAAGACTTCAGGAATGGCAACAAGAACAAATGCTACAAAAGCCCCTCTCCCCAATAAACATGTTAGAAAGTTATATTTTATTAATGCTTATATATCATGTTCATGCCATAGACTGATCCAGTTGATTGCTGTGTCTAGAAAAGTTTAATATCAACTGCTGATTATTATAGCTAAGATAAAAAGCCTTACCATGTCAGATACCCTAACCCTCATTTTAGTCACTTCTAATCATTGTGATACATTGCTCTTGCTAATGTGATGAGCAGAAATGGTCAAAGAACAGTACAACATATCTACAACTTAATATAAAAGTTGAAACTGAAAAATATAAGCAGACTTCAGTAGGGATAATAGATATCTGAAACACCAATCCTTGTATTTGATAGTACCTCACTGCATAGCAGTAATTATTCAGTATTATGTTATATTACTTACAGTAGAGAGATGAAATCCTGTAGCTCATCTGGGCTAGTTAAGTCAGATGTTCAGTCCTTTTGGTGGCTTGAATATGCTAGCACTAATGATAAGTAACTATTAGCTATGGAGTTTCTTAAAAGGAATATTCCATTTTACGATAGTGTGGACTGTAATAAAAATGCCTATCCTTACTACAGCTAGATTTACAGTTACTCTTAAATTTAAGCCATCTTGATTCAGTAGCTAACTGTAGGAGTACTAGGTGCCTTGTCATCAAAAAGGTAGAACAGCTGTAAGCCTACAATCAAGCTGAATGATTCCATATGATAAAAAATTCTCAAGAGATACATCCAGTTCACTGGGTTTGTGAGTTCGAGTCCAGCAGCCACATATATCTAACGCACTTCCCTCGTCATCCTCTTCATCCCTTCTTTGTGTATTATTAAACATAAAGATTGCCTTGTTATACAAATATGTCACCAACAAGAGAGGAAAGTTAATAAAACCTTTTCAAAGGGCTGAAGCAATAAAAAATTTTGATTGGAGTGCAAAACAATTATAACTAATGTCCTATATATAAACATTTGAGTTATAGGAATTTGGGATAACTGCTAGTAATATTATCTCAATGCAACCAGAAAGGAAATATGAGTGATTAATTGCAAAAACAGTCATTAATGTGAGAAAATACCTCCTCTGTTCTCCAACCGCACCATTTGCTCTCTTTGTTGACTTTGTATTAGTTTATTTGACTTTAAACTGAAATGTGTAGAAATTTTCCAACCTACTGTTCCAGAATACGCATGATCACATTAATAATGTCTTTTCTAGTATTTAAAATATTTAAAGAACTTACACATTAAAATGCTTTTGTGGAGGGGCATTCGGTGCACAACTATCACAAAAGCCAGCATTATCTTTCAAGAAGTGATACTGACACTTGATAGTTCACGCCTTAATGGTAGCAAATATTTACAGCTTTAGTCAGTCTCAAGGATAAAAACTTTTTACAATGTTCATTTACTCTCTTTTGTGATTGCTTTTCCAACTGAAAGCTTAGAACACAGCTGGCTCACAGAGCACAGCAGTTACTGTATTGTCAGCCACACTCCATGACCACTTATATGGCTGTGTCCTTCCATGTCAACATTAGTCAAAAGCATTACCTCTGAGTAGTAATGTTCTATTATCTTACAGTTCCCCACGCATAACTTGAGTCAATACTTAACTGTAGTCAGGTTTGCACCATTCATTTCAGTGACCTTTTCTTTTGCTGTCCAATCTCATCATGGAAAGCAAGGTATAACACATGCAATGTTTTCAAGGGAACAAAGTGTACACCCAATCTGAGATCTCCCTTAAAGTTATAGGAACCAAATCCACACTGTTGTTTCCATATCAAGCATTACAGCAACTCATTAACTAAACAGGATCTTTCTAGACTATTTGCTTGCTAACTGGGTAGGTGGGCTGGGCCAGTAACCCTTGATACACCAAAGAGTAACACAGCATTTGAGACTGGACTTGATGATTGAATGGCAAACTATAAATTCTTGCCTGAAGTATGTGGAAATAATCTTCTTACTAGGGGTAACTAATGTACTCTCAGTACAATGAGGTGTCATCTCTAAGCTTCTCAATGGCCCTTTGGCCATAAGTTCAGTATGAAGACGTCAGCTCTGTTCAGCCATTATCCAGGTCAAGGCACACAAAACAGTACATAACATTAACAAACAGTACCAAATTTGATTCAGTAGTTCAGATATAATTACAAAACTGAGTTGAACTTGCAGATATACTATGTTATAGCACAGGTATCATGGATGACACTTTGGAAAACAGTACTACAAAGAAAGGTTTTCACTAAAAGGCTATTTTGTAGTATATGTTGTGTAAATGAGGAAGGAAAGCATATTATTATAGAGTTTGCAGATTACATAGATATTCCAAGGCCACTAAGTCTTATGACCATTCTCACCTTGCCAGTACCCTCTCTCATTTGCGCTTCCTTTCTCCAAGAGGGTCATACCAGTCAATCTCAGAGTAAATTTGTGGTTAAGAAACCAGTCGTTGTGTGATATTGTCAAGGGCTAAAATTGACAATATTATCCATTATGTCAAAAGCAATGGCACAAAACTATAATAGTTCAGGAAACTCTTGACAGGCTTGGGTAGCATGTTCAAACTGATTGATGACATTTTGGAGAAAGACCCTTCTGCAGTCCTTAGGCTGAATGAATAATGTGTTGTTGTCCTATCTCGACTTCATTCTTACCACGATGGGTTCGGATCTGATACTCAGATCCGATCTGCTTTATATACAAGCTTGAGGTTTTCCACAAGCTTGTGGCTAAACCCACTCCCAACATGCAGTAGGAAAGCTCCCCAGAACTTGTTTGCCTTTAAACAAGATCGGGTGATTTCTAATGGCTCTGTCTAAGTATACTCCTTTATTGTTATCACTGTTATCGAAAATTGCTTAGTCCTAATTATTATTAATTATTATTGCTTTATATAACTAGTTTGGTGCTAGTTTTTCACTTTGTTCTGCTGATTTTTTCTGCTGTTGGCCGTCGTTTTCTGTTAGGCCTTATTTTCCTTATCCCAGCTTCTATCTAACACCTTTACTGGCCTGTTTTAGTTAGAGGGCTCTTCTTACTTTTATTTTCTCTCTACGATTGTTAAAGTTAGTTCACTTAAGTTAGAGAACTACTTTACCCTTGGCCCATTTAAGTTAGAGGGCTTCCCCTTCATTCACTCTTCCGGGCATAGCCTGTTTAATATAGAGGGCTGTGCTCTCCTCTTTTTCCTCTACTTTACAATGTAGTTGATTGTTGAACTACTGTTGTGGTTGCTGTTGTTGCTGTTATTGCAATTATTGTTATTGTTATTGTTAAAAAAATGTTCTAGCCTTTTTGCTGCATGCTCTACTTTGTGTTCAAAATGTCTTCTAAAGATTCATACCCTCTGGTTTCAAATAATGTGAGAAATGTGGACAGAAAATATCCCTAACTGATGCACTATTTGTGTGTATTGCCTAGGAGCTGTCCACCTCCAGGAGTCTTGTTCAATTTGTCATTCCTTCAATCACATGGCTCTTCTGGAGAGGAAAAACAAATTAATCCTAAGCAGTCTTTTAAACCCCCCCTCCTCAGAAGCAATACAAGAAGGTTTGGGTTCATCAAAGTCTGACAAGTCTCCTTCTTCTAGCTCTGACAAATCTGGGAAGAGATCTTCCCCTTCCAGGGCTCCATTGGAGCCTTCCAAAAAAATTACAAAAATTTCCTCACCGGATCCTAAGGCTGTCAAATCCGAGAAACCTACAACTCCAACACCATCATTCTCTGTGCCAGTGGAGTTCGAGTTGTGGAACCAGTCCCCTGTATTGGAGCCATTCTCCCGTACTCTTACATCTCCTATACTGCAACCTTCCAAGTCTCCAGCCCCCCTCCACTTGGTCTTTCAGGAGCCCATCTGATGACATGGACCGAGTGGTACAGAGACTGTTAAGGACACCAGCTGCTGCCCAAGCTGTTATCAGATCCAACCCCAAGGGCTTCAGATCTGACCACATCCTCCCCTTCTACTTTGATTCCTCCTCTGATCTGACCTCAGACCTCGGAGCCAGAATGTCTAGAGCTGATATTTGTGGAACCCTCGGATCTTTGACCCATTATGGGATCTTCATATCTGATCATTGCTTTAATGTCCTTGTCTCCATTGGAGCTCAAAGAGTCTAGGGGCCAAAACTCTCTGGTCGGGTCTGGGAAGGCGAGTTAGATCAGACATTTGTCAGATCTGATCTTGTCTCTCAGGGCATTGGCTCGGATGAGCTCGGATCCTACCTCAGCCTCAGAGCCATCCTCCGTGATTCCGAGGATTCCCTCGGGTTCTTCAGATTCAAGGATTTCCTCGGATCAGGGGTGGGGGGCTTTTGATGTGATGGGGAGAGTGCTCTCTCCACAGGCAGTTCCACGGTCATCTCTGGATGTTCTTCCCCCTAAGGCAGCAGTGTCTGCCTCTATACCCCTGCTTCCACAGTGACATGGAGATCCTAGGCCTCAGGATGCCCCACAGGGTGCCGCCCACTCTTCTGAAACTTCTCCAGAGTACCCCTCTGAAGAGGTCCCTTGGAAGAGGCTATGTAAGAGGAAACATTTAGACTCCCCAGAGGAGTCCATCACTTCGGATACCAACCTTAATGAAGCCAAAGGGTCCCCATGGTTGCCTCTTGATGATGTCTCCTTTGGAGACATTTTAGAAATACTTGAACAGAGAGGTGGCTGGAAGTCCACCAAGCCTTCAGCAGAGGAGTCTGTGTACTTGAAGGCCTTTGGATCTCACCCTTCCTCCACTTGGGTGTCTCCTCTTTCAATGAACTTCGGGACTTAGTTTCTCGAAAGGCGTGGTAGTCTCCAGATTTAGTGGAACATGTTCCTCAGAGGCCAAATAAGTTCATCACCTCCTCCTTAGACAAAAACTTTTTAACTAAGGGAATCCCAGTAGATGCTATGGTGGTGGCGGCAGCCACCAAGAAGGCACTCTCAGAGACATCGTCTTCTGTCCATCCACCGAACAAGGAGTCTTGCATGATGGACAAATATGGAAAGTGCATTTTTTCTTCAGCAACTTTTGCTCTTAGATCGCTGAATTACCTGACCCACTTTACTAGATTACAGAGAGATCTCTTGAGTTAGGAGATACTATCCAGGGTTCAGTAGCTGAAGGGTTGTCAGAGAAAGTTTCCTCTCAGCTCTCTACCTTGAATTCAGTGGTCAACTCCTCCATGAGACTGATTTCCTATGCGGTGGATGGAGCGAGTAGAGCAGTGGGTTGAGGAATTTTCCTACCAAGACATTCTTGGATGCTCTTGTGTTACTTTGAGGAGTCCTTTAAATCTTCCTTTGTGAATTCCCAATTCGATGGCTCATCTCTATTAGGGCCCAAAGTCAAGGACACACTAACCCGGTGTGAACAAGAAGGAAATACTCTCTCTGCCACAGGAGTCCATTTTTCCCTACCTAGACAAAAGAGTCATCCAAGCAGTCTCCAATGACCAAATAGGATCCAGAACTTACTTAAGATTATTTTTAGTTCCAAAGAAAACAGGGGACTGGAGCCCAGTTCTGGATCTCAGCAATCTAAACACGTCAATAAGAAAGTCCAAGTTCTGGATGGTAACACTGCAGTCAGTACTCCCTTTCCTGGGACAAGATGATTGGATGTACTCTTTAGACCTCCAGGATGCGTACTATCACATAAGAATGGACAGGCGATCCAGGACACACCTGCGCTTTTGGCTGGGAGCCACTTACTACCACTTTCGAGCTCTGCCCTTTGGCCACACTTTAGCCCCCATAGTGGAGCGAGTAGAGCAGTTGGTTGAGGAATTTCCCTAACAAGACATTCTTGGATGCTCTTGTGTTACTTTGAGGAGTCCTTTAAATCTTCCTTTCTGAATTCCTAATTTGATGGCTCATCTCTGTTAGGGCCCAAAGTCAAGGACACACTAACCAGGTGTGAACAAGAAGGAAAGACTCTCTGCCACAGGAGTCCATTTCTCCCTACCTACCAGACCATATCCCAAAGGTCAGAAAGGAGTGGAAAAATGTGGTTTTGAAAATCCCAGAGAGCTATCCAGGGCACACATGGTGAATCTTCCCCTAGAGGTAGAGGGGAAAGTAGTAATGGAAGACATCAACCACATGGCAGAGGCGGTCTGCAGAATCAGAGTGACAGAGAATCTTTCTTTGGTAAGCCCTTTCAGTGCTCCTGAAGGGAGGCCTGCCTGTCCATCTCTGGAGGCAGTCGGGGGCCTCTTATCTTTGTACCCAAAAGCCGGGCTAACAATAACAAAAGACTAGTGGGTACAATCCATCATATCCAGAGGTTACTCCATACCATTTTCCTTCCCCAAACATAAAAACATCCCAGATGGTCCACCCAGTCAAAGGAAACAGGCAACATTACAAATTCAAAAGTTGCTAGACAAAAGAGTCACCCAAGCAGTCCCCACAGACCAAATAGGATCCAGAACTTACTCAAGATTCTTTTTAGTTCCAAAGAAAACAGGGGACTGGAGCCCAGTTCTGGATCTCAGCAATCTAAACAAATCAATAAGAAAGTCCAAGTTCTGGATGGTAACACTGCAGTCAATACTCCCTTTTCTGGGACAAGATGATTAGATGTGCTTTTTAGACCTCCAGGATGCATACTATCACATAAGAATGGACAGGCGATCCAGGACACACCTGCACTTTTGGCTGGGAGCCAGTCACTACCACTTTCGAGCTCTGCCCTTTAGCCTCACTTTAGCCCCCATAGTGTTCAGCAAATGTATGGCAGTAGTCGTGGCTCACTTGAGGCACCTAGGATTCTGGGTGTTTCCATATTTAGACACTAACTCCTAACCACCACCACCGAGCATCTACTAATAAAACCGAGAAAGAGCACCTTGCAGCTCTGCTCTCACCTAGGAATCACAATAAACTACAAGAAATCTACCTTGCTGCCTTCTCATATAGGAGCAGAATTGGATACAACAATGATGATGGCCAAACTTCCTCCAGAAAGAGTGCAAGTTGTACGGTGTCAGGTTTTAAATCTTCTTACAAAGAAAAAAACACAAGCAAGGACAGTCCTAAAAGTCTTGGAGACCATGGCAGCAGCAATAACCTTGATCCCATTAGCACATCTGCACATGAGAATTCTCCAGTGGCTACTGTCCACTCAGAGGTCAATGCAGGAACTGCTTATGTCCCACAAAGTTTTGATAATGGAATCTTGCAAAAAAGACCTTCATTGGTGGCTTTACTCCACTTATGTGATGCAAGGTTGACCCTTTGTACTTCCCCAATCATTAGCCACAGTGACCATGGATGCTTCTCAGGTAGGGTGGGAGGGGCATTATCTAGGAAAGACAGTCCAAGTCACTTGGCAGAATCATGAGGCCCATTTGCAGATCATTGTCCTAGAGATGAGAGCAGTGCTTCTGGTGTTGCAAGCATTCCAGGCCTCTCATCTGCTGGGAACTATTGCAGTACAGAGGGACAACGTCAGTTGTATGGTACATAAACAAACAAGGAGAAACCAGATCTTACCCCCCTTTGTCGGTAGCCCCTGAGAGTATGGCAGTGGGTGACCTCCTCCCAACACTTTCTCATAGCAAGGCACATCCCGGGGAAATCCAATGTGATAGCAGCAGACAGACTCAGCAGACCAAATCTGATGCCTCATGAGTGGTCTCTAAAACAGGAAGTAGTGGAAAAGATTTTCTGCAAATTGGGCCAGCCTTGCTGCGACCTTTTTGCCACATCCATGAATGCCAAATGCAGCAGCTACTTTACCCTTATTCCCCCTCTTGGGGAGTCACCAATGGATACACTTGTACATGACTGGCCCTCAGGTCTCCTCTATGCTTTTCCTCCCTTTCTTTAATACCCAAAGTTCTTCATAAAGCCAATTACTTGAGTAGGAACTTGATACTCATCACCCCATACTGGCTTCGTCAAGTCTGGTTGCCCTTCCTGTGGCCTCATCTTCGGGAGTAGCCTTGGATTCTGGGTGCAGTTCTGGACCTTCTGACTCATGCATCAGGAATGCTCCATCCTTCCCTTCAAACTCTCAAATTGACAGCTTGGCCACTGCGATTCCAACCATAGCCAGGCTTCCTAACCTCTCTTCATCAGTTAAACACATCCTAATATCTTCTCATAAGGCTTCAACGAAAAAGATATATAGAAGCAAATGGAAAATATTCTCTTTATGGGCTTCTCATAATCATATTGACCTGTTTTCTGCCCCAGTAAATTCCATAGTAGAATTCTTGGCAAAACTATTCAATGAAGGCACAGACACAGCTACCATTAGAGTTCAGCTAGCAGCGATATGCAATTTCCATTTAGGTGAATCAGGCCTCAATATTATGTCTCATAGACTATGCAAAGCCTTTCTTAAAGGTACCTTATTATTAAGACCACCGATCAAAGACCATCCAGCACCATGGGACTTGAATTTTGTCTTATCTCATTTAATTTTTCCCCCCATTTGAGCCAGCATCATCTTGCAAACTCAAATTTTTGACATGGAAAACTATTCTCTTGGTAGCAATTACTTCTGCTAGAAGAGTGTCAGAGCTACAAGCCTTGTCAATAAAGCCCCCCACTTGCTATTCCACAGAGACAGGGTCTCCTTATGAACAAACCCTTCCTTTTTACCCAAAGTATGTTCAGAATCAAATTTGAACCAATCCATAGAGCTGCCAGTCTTTTATCTAAATTAGGAGAATAAGGCAGAATGCATGTTACACCAACTGGATGTGCATAGACAACTATGCTTCTACTTACACAGGACTAAGGACTTCAGAAAATCTGACCAACTATTTATATATTGTTCAGATTCAAAAAAAGGGTGCTCCAGTCTTTCAAAATGGCTTTCAGATTGCATAACCTTTAATGTGAAGTTGTAAAATCTCGACGTTTATTCTCACTGATTGGTTCAGAGCCGATCCTCGGCTCTGACATGGCTGATAGCAAAGCTCAAGGTTTGCCAGTAGCTCGAGACCAAGCCCCTTATCCCACAATGCACTGCTGGAATTACCTCAGATCTAGTTTGCCGCGGCAAGAGAGATCTCCGTGATCCAGCTAGCTCGGACCATTTGTGGGGAAAAAACAGCAAATTTTATAAAAAAAAACTTTCTTTTTTGTTTTTCTAAGATAGTTGTGTGTTAGTATTAGATAATTAGATAATAGAATCTATAGTTTAGACAGTTAGTGCCGTGTTGGCGTAGTTGGCTTGTGTGGGCATTTAGCCCTAGTTATACTTATTAATCTTTCCTAATAGTCAAGGTTTTTCTCTGTGGGCCTCTTTAGCCCTATATTTGTAATCTATAATTATTTGTTATAGATAGTGCCCGGATTGGATTTAGTTGTTTTGTGGGTCTTTACAAGTTAAGTAAGGACTTTACTGTCTAACTTTTTTCAGTTTACTGTTTTGTTTTACTTAACTATGTCGGATGAAAAGGTGAAATCCCATCCTAAATCGGGATTCTAAAAATGCCCAGATTGTGGGCAGAAAATGTCCGTCACTGAAGGACACATTCAATGTGTCTACTGTCTGTGGGCTAAACACCTCCAAGACACTTGCAGCATTTGCCATTCCTTTTCTTCAAGAGTTCTCTTGGAGAGAAGGAGGAAGTTTATAGACAGGGGATTATTGCAGCATTCCTTTTCTGAGGTGTTGAGTAGCCATGAGGGTACTAGCACGTCCTCCAAATCCTCAAAATCCACAAAATCTACAGATCCTAAAGTGACAAAAAAGGCAAAAACTTCAGAGGGAGGATCATCGGTTCCACAGACCTCGGAACCAAGTGTACCTTTGATTCGGAGCCAGCTCTCAGTATTGGAGCCGGTCTCTGAAGTTTACTCTTCTCCTCTGCTCCAGTCAGCACCTTCGGTGCATTCAGCTAAGTCCTCAGTTAGCCTTTCAGATTTGGACATGGATCGGCTAGTGCAGAAGCTTTTACAGGCACCAGGACTTGCTAAATTATTGTCGGCCCCGACCAGCTCGTCGGTGCTGAAGACCATGGAACTGGATTTGTCTACTCCTCCGAGCCGTACTGGACTCTCAGAGCTGAAGAATACTGAACCAATGATTGTCGAACCCTTGGAACCGATACCTGCACCGGTGCTATCGGCTCCATCTACTCAGATGTCCTCGGCACCGACCGAGGACTCTAGGAGCCGACGCTCTCCCGTTAGGTCCTGGGAGGATAGTTGAACCCCGCGGCAGAAGGGGTCCACAGCAACAGGGTGATAGGGGTCAGGTCTCCGGTCAACCCTACCAGCGCCCCTGAAAGGGGCCCAACTGTTCGGGCTCTGAGGCAGTCAAGTCACTTGTCTTTGTACCCAGAAGCCTGGCTAAACATAACAACAGATACATGGGTACAAAGCATAATTTCCAGAGAATAATTCATACCGTTCTCTTCCCCTCTCATTCCTGTAAAGAGAATCCCAGATGTTTCACCCAATCTCAGGAAACAAGCAATTGTAGAGGTCCACAGATTGCTAAAAAAAAGAGTCATCCAACCAGTCCCAGCAGACCAAGTTGGACTCGGAACTTACTCAATATTCTTTTTGGTACCAAAGAAAACAGGAGACTGGAGACCTATCTTGGACCTCAGCAGACTCAAACAGTTCATAAAGAAAGAGAAGTTCCGAATGGTCACGCTTCAGTCCATTCGTCCCTTCCTAGGGAAAGGCGATTGGATATGCTCCATAGATCTCAAGGACGTGTACTATCACATAAAGATGAACAGATGCTCCAGAGATCATCTCGGCTGGGAGCCAATCATTACCAGTTTCAAGCCCTGCCCTTTGGTCGAACTACAGCCCCCAGAGTGTTCACCAAATGCATGGCAGTATTCACGGTTCACCTGAGATGTCTAGGATTCCAGATGTTTCCATACCTAGATGATTGGCTCCTCACCGCTACCACCAGGCATCAATTGACTCAGGCAACACAATACACTGTGACACTCTGCCATCAATTAGGCATTACAATCAACTTCAAAAAGTCTGCCTTATCGCCATCGCAGCATACCATTTTTATAGGAACAGAGTTAGATACCGAGGACTCTAGGAGCCGACGCTCTCCCGTCAGGTCCTGGGAGGATAGTTGAACCGATATGTCGGTGCCGACTCTTCCTCTCGGGGCTTCGGCTCGGATGAGCTCGGCTCTACCTCAGGCTCGGAGCCCAGGGTTTTGGTGTGGGAGGATCGGATGGTACTCTCGGGTCCGTCCACCCCTTCTCATCGGAGCTATGGCGCCTTCGATGCTATGAGGAGAGTTTTGTCTCCAAAGACAACGTCAGCATCAGTTCAGCCTTCCCTCTCCCCTCAAGCTCCTATGTCTGCTTCTTCATCTACCAGTCCCCCCAAATGTAGAGACCCCGACCCTCAAGTACCCCCGCAGGGGCATCCCCTGCTCTTGTACTTGAGACCCCAACCCTCAAGTACCCTCGCAGGGGCATCCTCTGCTCTTCTGAGACCTCCACAGATCCCCCCACTGAGGAGGTGCCCAGGAAGAGACTGTGCAAGAGGAGGCATTTAGACTCCCCACAGGAATCTTTGACATCTAACACGTACTTGGATGAGTCAAAAGGGCCCCTCGATCCCCCTCTGAGGATATCTGCTTTGCAGAGATACTATAGATCCTTATTCAGTGGGGCAATTGGCAGTCCAAGACCCCTACTGAGGATGAGTCCGTGCTTTTGAAGGCTTTTGGGTCTCAACTTTTCACTTCTTGGGTGTCTCTGCCTTACGACAAGCTCATGGAACTGATCTCTCGTAAGGCGTGGGAGTCACTGGAGGCCATGGAACCTGTTCCTCGTAAGCCCAATAAAGTCATGTCTGCCCCAGTGGACAAGCCATTTTTGACAAAGGGAGTGCCTGTTGATGTCATGGTGGTAGCTGCAGCCACCAAAATGGAAGTGTCTGAGACATCCACATCTATCCATCCTCCTAACAGAGATTCTAGGGTCATGGATAGATATGGGAAACACATGTTTAGTTCATCGACTTTTTCTCTGCGATCACTGAACTACTTAACCCACTTTATGAGACTACAAAGAGATCTCCTGAAAGAGTTAGGAGATACTTTCCAGGGTACGGTAGCTGCAGGGGTGGCCGACAAAGTCAACGCCCAGCTTGCTACCCTAAACTCAGTGGTAAACTCATCCATGCGTCTCATATCCTATGCAGCTGATGGTTTGGGTAGAGCCGCTAGTTCGGGCATTGCTCTTCGAAGACAAGCCTGGATGCATCTCTGTTCCTTTGCAGAACCCTTTAAGTCTTCATTTATTAACACCCCCATTCGATGGCTCATCACTGTTTGGGCCCACAGTAAAGGAAACTTTAACCAGGTGTGAGCAGGAAGGCAATACCTTATCTGCCGTTGCAGTCCATTTTTCTACCCCTACTTAACCCTACGCCAAGGGCCCTAGGGGAGGGAAAATGTGGTTCCGAAAAGCACATGGAGCCTTTCAGGACACATGTGGAGAAACCCCCTCTAGAGGTAGAGGAGGGGGTTATAATGGAAGACGCCACCCCTGCGGCAGAAGGGGTCCACAGCAACAGGGTGATAGGGGTCAGGTCTCCGGTCAACCCTACCAGCGCCCCTGAAAGGGGGCCCAACTGTTCGGCTCTGGAGGCAGTCGGGGGTCACTTGTCTTTGTACCCAGAAGCCTGGCTAAACATAACAACAGATACATGGGTACAAAGCATAATTTCCAGAGAATAATTCATACCGTTCTCTTCCCCTCCAATTCCTGTAAAGAGAATCCCAGATGTTTCACCCAATCTCAGGAAACAAGCAATTGTAGAGGTCCACAGATTGCTAGAAAAAAAGAGTCATCCAACCAGTCCCAGCAGACCAAGTTGGACTCGGAACTTACTCAATATTCTTTTTGGTACCAAAGAAAACAGGAGACTGGAGACCTATCTTGGACCTCAGCAGACTCAAACAGTTCATAAAGAAAGAGAAGTTCTGAATGGTCACGCTTCAGTCCATTCGTACCTTCCTAGGGAAAGGCGATTGGATATGCTCCATAGATCTCAAGGACGTGTACTATCACATAAAGATGAACAGATGCTCCAGAGATCATCTGCGTTTCCGGCTGGGAGCCAATCATTACCAGTTTCAAGCCCTGCCCTTTGGTCGAACTACAGCCCCCAGAGTGTTCACCAAATGCATGGCAGTGGTCACGGTTCACCTGAGATGTCTAGGATTCCAGATGTTTCCATACCTAGATGATTGGCTCCTCACCGCTACCACCAGGCATCAATTGACTCAGGCAACACAATACACTGTGACACTCTGCCATCAATTAGGCATTACAATCAACTTCGAAAAGTCTGCCTTATCGCCATCGCAGCATACCATTTTTATAGGAACAGAGTTAGATACCTCAACTACCACTCTAAGTCTTTCTATCAAAAGAGTCTCACTTTTCCGCCAACACGTCAGCTCACTGGTGTCAAAGAACAAAGCTGCAGCAGCAGAGGTATTGAAAGTACTAGGTTTGATGGTGGCAGCAATCCTGGCTATACCACTCGCAAGGATGCATATGCGAATTCTTCAATGGCTCCTGTTTGCTCAGTGGTCATACCAGAAACTACCGATGCACCACATGATTCTCATCACGGATTCTTGCAAGACAGACCTTCAGTGGTGGTTGACGTCTCTTCATGTCACAATTGGAAGACCCTTTGCCCCCCCCCAAGTAGCCACTGTGACCACGGACGCTTCCCTGATAGAGTGGGGGGGGGTGATTTTCAGGGAAAGACTGCCCAAGGCACATGGACAGATCAAGAATCACATCTGCACATCAATGTTCTAGAGTTGAGAGCGGTACTTCTGACGTTGCAGTACTTTCAGGACTCTCTCCCTCTAGGAACTATTGCAATTCAGACAGACAACATGTCAGTAGTCTGGTACTTGAACAAGCAAGGCGGAACCAAGTCTTACCCCCTTTGTCGAGAAGCCCTAAGGGTCTGGCAATGGGCTGTGTCATCCCAGCATTTTCTGTTAGCAACACACATGCCGGGGAAATCCAGCGTGATAGCAGACAAGCTAAGCAGGGCGATATTGCTCCCTCACAAGTGGTCTCTCAAACAACAGGTTGCGGAGTTGATTTTCAGCAAATGAGGCCAGTCTTGCTGTGACCTCTTTGCCAGCCACATCAATTCAAAATGCAGAAGCTACTTTGCCCTAATACCACCTCCTGGTCATCCCCTGAGAGATGCACTTTTACACGATTGGCCCCGGGTCTCCTTTATGCATTTCCACCCTTCGCATTGATACCCAGATTCTTACAGAAAACAAAATCGCTGGGAAGGACTGTTATTCTCATAGCCCCCTATTGGCCTCGACAGATTTGGTTCCCGTTTCTCCACCATCATCTGTTGGAAGATCCATGGATCCTGGACCCAGTTCCAGACCTTCTGATGCACCCGTCAGGGGAACTTCATCCTTCTCTACAGTCCCTGAAACTGACTGCTTGGCTAATCCACTTCCCCTAATTGCCAGGCTTCATTCAATTTCAGAAGATACAAGACAAATTCTATTGTCTTATCACAAGCCATCTACCTTATATTGCAGTAAATAGAAAAGGTTCTCAATTTGGGCCGACCCGCAGAAGATTGACCCTTTTCGATCTCCGCTATCATCTATTTTAGAACTCTTGACAAAGATTTTAAGGAAGGGGCAGCAGCTGCAACAGTTCGAGTCCAGTTAGCTGCCATCTCAAATTTTCACCTTGGGTTTGGTGGCTCAAATGTTATGGGCCATAAATTATCTAAGACTTTTCTTAAAGGCGTTCTTCACATGAGACTTCCTATAAAAATTCCCTATTCTCCCTGGAATTTAAACTTTATGCTGTCTCAAATTATCCTTCCCCCTTTTGAACCAGCATCTTCTTGTGATCTCAAATATTTATCCTGGAAAACTATTTTTCTTGTGGCCATTACTTCTGCCCGCAGAGTGTCAGAACTTCAAGCGTTATCTATCAGACCACCTTACATGATTTTCCATGCTGATAGAGTATCTCTCAGAACAAACCCCTCATTTTTACCTAAAGTCTGTTCTGAATCAAATATCAATCAGGTCATTGAGCTGCCAGTCTTTTTTTCCAATGACTCTAGCAAATTGGAATACATGCTGCACAAACTTGATGTACACAGACAGCTCAGATTTTATCTTGACAGAACTAAGGATATTAGAAAATCAGATCAACTTTTTGTATCCTTCTCAGAAACCAGAAAAGGCAATCCAGTGGCTAAAACAACCTTATCTAAATGGTTATCAGATTGTATATCCTTTGTTTATGAGAATGCGAGCATGCCATTGACACACAAACCTAAGGCTCATTCTACCAGAGTCGTTTCTACGTCTTCTGCTTTTCAAGCAAAATTGCCCCTTGACAATATTTGCACTGCAGCCACTTGGTCTAAGCCTCATACCTTCATCACGCATTACAAAGTAGATAAGGCTTCCAGGGACAGGTCTTCCTTTGGTTCCATGGTACTGAAGAACATACTTCCATGAACCACCCAAGATTGAGGGTGCTAGGGATGCTACCCATCAGTGAGAATAAACGGCAAGATTTAACAACTTCACATAAAGAAGTTATGTACTTACCATAACATTCCATGTGAGTTGTTTATCTCTCCTTTATTCTCACATCCCTCCCTCCTTCCCCCTCCTGGCTGACTGTTGACTTAGAGGCTAGTACCATCCTGGTTATTCAATATTTCTTCTTCCCCTTCGGGAAGTGTCCTTGGTAGAAATAAATAAAAGGGTATATATACTTATATATACTGTTACTCACAGCAAACAACATCTGAGGTAATTCCAGCAGTGCATTGTGGGATAAGGGGTTTGTTCTTGAGCTACTGGCAAACCTTGAGCTTTGCTATCGGCCGTGTCGGAGCCGAGGATTGGCTGCAAACCCATCAGTGAGAATAAAGGTGAGATAAACAACTCACATGGAACGTTATGGTAAGTACATAACTTCTTTTTTATAAATCTCAAAACAGAGATCTTCCCCATAGACTTAAACCCCACTCTACAAGAGCGATTGCAACCTCTTCCACCTTTCTGGCTAGACTGCCAGTTGATATCATTTGTGCTGCAGCGACATCGACAAGACCACCATACCTCTATCACTCATTACAAAGTTGATTTGGCCACGAGGAACAGGGCCTCCTTTAGTTCCACAATTCTGAATAATATTCTCCCTTGAGCCACCCAAGAAAGATGGTGCTAGGGATGCTGTCCCATCCTGGTAAGAATGAAGGCAAGATAGGACAACAACACATAAAAAAGTTATGTACTCACCATAAAGTTCCATGTGTGTTGTCCATCTTCGCCTTCATTCTTACATCCCACCCTCCTTCCCCCAGCCTTTTTACTCCTGGAAGACCGAGTTGGTGCAATTGGATATTATTAATCTCTGACCATCTTTATTGCTCTCTAAGGTATTAAACTGCTTTTATTTTGTATTCTTTTACTATAACTGCAGACAAGATCTGAGGAGCTTTCCTACTGCATGCTGGGATAGGATTTAGCCACAAGCTAGTGGAAGACCTCGAGCTTGTATATAAGGCTGAGTCGGATCAGAGGATCGGATTCGAACATATCCCGGTAAGAATGAAGGTGAAGATGGACAACATACATGGAACGTTATGGTGAGTACATAACTTCTTTTTTTACTGGCACTACAGCATCCTGATTATATGATCTAAGAGTCTAGATGTGAGTTTTCACAATTAATTTGTTTCCTGTGGGGGTGGGGGGTAGATGAGATGTAAAAATCTGAAGATCAAGCATTAAAGTAATAAAGTTGCTGTTATCACAAGAGTCCATTTAGCCATTTATAATAAATTTACAATAAAAGACAGTGATGTTACTTATCCTCAGTAAGAGTGACAAAGCCGTGGATTTTATTTACTGTAGTGCACATTAATATGATATACAAAAAATATGGGTTATCATAAGGGGCATACTGTAATTTAGGAATTGATATGCTAAGGGCTTTCCCATCTTCAAATGTTATTAGTTTGGGATGTTTTTAATTTATGTTCACTTGCTTAAGCACCTTATTTACAAAAGCTTCAGAGTGAAATTTGAAAGAGCAGAATGGATCCAAACATACAGCTAGATATTTTTGTTACCGAACTTGAGGAATTAGTTGATACATAAATATATTTAAACATCAGAAATTGCAATAAAATGGCATCTTAATCCACTCATTTGAAAGAGACTGTTCAATGCTTAAAAGTATTCACTTCACATGACAATCTCTTCCCATCACCATCTCACAGCATTCTGCAGCTAACAGCAGTTTCTTTGGAAATTTTGTTTATATCCTAGGTATGAAATAAAATACGTCAAAGCTGCATATAAAGGGTATTTTAAAACAGATTTAAATAAAATCTCCAGTCTGAAATAGTAAACTTGGTGATATAGCAAATGTTGTGAACAGTAGTCAGCAGACACCCTTCATAAAGGATACGCACAACAACCTTATCACCAGTTCATAGGCCATGAAAGGCAGATGGACAAAGTACTTCTACAAGCTTCTGAATGAAAAAAAAAAAAAAAACAGAAGCTGTACTGCCCCGGACACACCTTACAAAGAAACAGGAAGAAGAGAAGCAGCCCCCCCCCCAAGAAGAAGTAAGAACAACACTAAGGAAAATGAAGTTAAGGAAAGCAACAGGCTCAGGGGAAGTCACAGCAGATATGATCAAGATGTTGGATGAGTTAGGAGAGAAATGGCTCCTGAGGGTACTCATAGCACCGTGGAAAGATGTATCACAGATGAGTGGGAATAAGCATGGTAGTACCAGTGCATGACAACAAAGGGGACATTCAAAACTTTGGCAGTATAGTGGTATCAAACTCCTGTAAAACTGCATGAAAGTTATGAAGTAGGTGATTGATAAATGGATGCACAGTGTGATAGGAAGTAAGATGGGAGGTGAGCATTTCAGATTTAGATCTGGATGCAGTACCACTGACCCAATGTTAGCAATAAGACAGATAGTTAGAGACATTCCTATACCTGGAGAAATCTGTGGACCACTGGAATATGTTATGGCTGCATACATTTTGGTTCTACAGGAATATGA
This sequence comes from Protopterus annectens, assembly GCF_019279795.1. Classification (NCBI taxonomy): domain Eukaryota; kingdom Metazoa; phylum Chordata; order Ceratodontiformes; family Protopteridae; genus Protopterus; species Protopterus annectens. Next base: position 142,002,462 of record NC_056732.1, read on the forward strand.
TGTGGATGCATACATTTTGGTTCCACAGGAAGATGTTGTGTCTGCATATGTGTAGGTTCCACAGGAATATATTGTGGCTGCATACATTTTGGTTACACAGGAGCGATCCTATAACCTTCTGATATTCTCAGCATTAGAGATGAGTGTGTTGTCACTACAACCTCTCTGTCCTGGTCAGTTTTGAGATAAATATACCCTCAGAGCCATAGTTAAGTTACAGTTGCATATTTTTATTTTATTTATTTATTTATTTATTTATTTATTTATTTAACATTTGTTGACCGGGAAAGTCCGACTAGGTTCCACAGAGTCTGTTTTCAACGGAGGCCCGGGGAGAAGTGCATTATTCCAAGACCTTTCATGTCAGTAAAAAAAGTTCTCTGCAGCATCACTTTTCTAATGTGCCACACCTTATCAAAAGCTGAGACAGTCAGGAGAAAAATACTCTCTATAAAATAATTTTGCATGTGCTGCCATACTTTTTTTTTTGTAGAAGTACTAGGTTTGGCTATGGACTCCCTGGAGTGTGAACCCCAGCAACTACCCAAAGCTTCCCTATTACAATCTGTCATTAACAGGTGTGGATTATGGCAGTCAATACTAGCTGAAAGCTGGTACATAGGGACTGGATGTAAAGAAATACCTCTAAGATATAATAATGATTAATGCTGGCATTCACCCCTACTGCTCATGACGGTCTGCCTACCCTGAAACCACAACACCTGGTAACCAGCTTCTAGTGAGGAAAATCAAAGGTAACTGAATACATGGCTCTACCTGGTCAAGAATTATATACCTTCTTGTAGCTTATTATCAGGTGCTGAATAGATCTGGTAACATTTAAATAAGTTAAATAAAAAAACTGCCAGAGCCTAGCCTTCCTCTTGAAATCCATCCATCCATCCATCCATGCACAACCCCCTTTTCCATTTTTACACATGGGGTCAGGATGTCAATTCAACAGTGACAATCAACTAGAGCTAAGGTTCAGACCGGTTGATGGCTGGCCCTGCTTGCATATTTCCTCTTGAAATCACCACTCATTGTTGTAATAATGTTGTTAAACAGGCTTGTCAGTGAAAGTTCACCACATGTCATTAAGTGGCAGGCATGCAGCAAGCCATCCACATATTAATTATCCAAATAATTCTCAAATAGTTAATTTAGGTGGAGTTTATTAAATAGCAAAACCAGATGTATGCCAAACAATATAGGGTAGAATCATGCTAGCTGGAATTGGTGAGATGCACAGGAGATGTATAAATAAATTCACCGTTACAAAGAGAACTTCGCACAAATGGAACAATATGCCAAACATGTAGCAAAAATAAAGATGAAATAACAATTCATTGTGAAATCTAATGTGGCATCTGTAAGAACAAATTTATTCTAGTTGGAAACATTTGGGGCAGGTGGAAAAGCAGGTTCAGGTGATTACAGCTTTCAAATGCCTTGTGGTAAGGAACATAAGAACATAATGCTCTTAGGGCGTGGACATTTAGGAATTGCATATGGGCCGAGTTAAATTGTCTGCTATGCTCCAGTACTGTGCCTCCTGTTTTTCTGAGTTGTAGACTACTCTTTATGTGCTATGGAACAGAAGCATTTCTGTAGCATCACAGTCTACAGCTTTATTCAGATTGCTAAACATGATGGTATCCAAATATAAATGCAGTCAGCTGAGAACCATTCATTATGACAACTTTACATATATATCTAGTATCATCATCATTGTTGCCTCACAGCAAGAGGTTCTCAAATTTGATTCTTGGCTGGGGTGCCTTTTGTGTGGAGTCTGTATGTCCTCTCTGTGGTCACGTGGGTTTTCTCTGGGTACTCCGGTTTCCTCTCACATTCCAAAGACATGCAGTAAGTGGATTGGACACTCCAAATTGGCTGTAGGTGAGAGTGTGTGCGAGTGAGTGGTGCAAATGAACTACCGGGGCAAGGCTAGTCACCTGGCGGTGTAAACCTTGGCTCAAGATGATTGCCACTAAGGAAGTGACACCCCGACCCCATGTGCAAAATGGGAAAAGGGGTTGAGGATGGATGGATGGATCATCATCTGTTGCTCATTAGCAGCAAGAAAGGTCATTATCCAGATGAAGTCTACTTACTTTGCATTTAATTGAAGGGTCTACCCACGTTACATTGATTAGCTGCTGCTTGTTCAGAAGATAAATAAAATGTATTGTCATGCAGTAGGGCAGAATTAGGATCATAAATGGAGGGCCCCATGAGTTTTTCGTAACAAGATGAAATGGTTGTCGCAAATGGAAATATCTGGGAAACTGAGCTGAGTAAACCCACTAGATCATTATACTCACAGCCCTCTGCCCACTGACAAGCCGTGTATTCAGAGTTGTTTCTCTTGGCGTGATTTACTTGTCCATCAATCTCCAGAGCTGTAGCTAGCTGAATTGCTGCCCTGGGGAATTCTTCCAATTTGTAACCCCCGAAAGACAGTTGAGGATAACAAAAGTCCTACAGAGAGTGAGAGATGAGCCAAAAAGGGTAAAGAATAGAAACAATGTACTGGACTGTAACAAGAAGCTTTACTTGCCTCTTTCCTCCTTCCCACAATATATTTATTTACCAGGAAATTCCGACTGGACACATGTCCTTTTTCAGCGAAGGCCCAGGGAGAAAAGCTCCACAAGTACAAAAAGTAAATCTTACAATAGTAAAAGTTAAATAGTAAATGATTTTACAGTAAACAGCATGACATGCAGAATACATAGATCAGTAGTAAGAAACAAAACATACAATGGGTTTTGAGTACAAGATTGTTTTTACAAATTGAGGTGACATATAAATGATACCTAAGAATTATGCTGATAATGCAATATATAAGGAAATAACGCTGTACTGAGTGACTAGGGGTTTTGATAGTCGAGGTTGGAGCAAGGGCAGAGCCAATGCATTTTTAGGTGAGACTTGAGAGTGGTTTTGAATAGACTGCTAGATGGTAATTTGGTTATTGGGGGGGGGGGTTCCATAGTTTAGAAATGGCACAGGAGAATAGGGCTTCTCCTGCTGAGTTTTTGGGTTTGGTGGTAAGAAGCAGGTTTTTGCTGTTGGATCGAAGGGGTCAAGAAGAGAAGTAGGGTTGGAGTAGGTTTTGAAGAGATGGGATTTTATGGGGGTGGTTTACTAGTTTGTGGGCAAATGAGAGTTGATTCAGATAAAGAAGTTGAGGGAGTTCAAGCCATTCAAGTTCCCTAAGTGGGTTACAGTGGTGGCTATGATAGGATGTGCTGTTACAAATTTTGCAATTTTATTGTAGCAGGTTTCAAGTTGTTTAGGTCAGTCTGTCTAAGGTTGGTGAGTATGGGAGAAGCATAGAGTAAGGTGGAGATTAGCTGGGAGTTGGCAATAGTATTTCTGTCTGTCTTGGTTAGGTATTGTTTGTTTCTATATAGTGCCCCAAGTTTTTTGTGAACTTATTTTATGGTAAGAGATATATGGAAGTCGAATTTGTTTGAAATTGCTGTCTGTCTCCACACCTAGATGTTTGGTGTGCTCTAATGGGGAGATGATGATGTTGATTTTGACACAAATGTTGAAGGGGTGGAAGATTGGTTAGACTTGGAGGGTTGATAGATAAGGAGTTTGGTTTTGCTTGGCATGAGTAGAAGTTGGGTATTAGAAAGCCAGCTTTCTACAGATGTGACTGAATCTCATGTGATCTTTTGGAGTTCTGGTAAAGTGGGGCAGAGCAGATGAGGGTGGAGTCATTTGCATATTGTATGAGAGTGGCATGTTTGGTGGAGGTATGAAGGTTGTTGGTGAAAAGGAAGAATAGTAGGAGGCTAAGGATGGAGCCTTGCAGGACCTCAAGAGAGACAGGGAGATGAGGGGATAGCTGATCTTGCCAAACCACTGATTGCTGTCGGCCAGAGAGATAGCTATTGAACCGTTTGGTGGCAGAGTGGGAAAAGGAGTGATTAGTGAGGACAGAGAGAAGTATATTGTGTGATACCATATCAAAAGCCTTTGATAGGTCCAGAAATATAGTGGAGGAGAATGGGCTATTATTTTTATGCTGTAGGATTGTGTCAGTGAAGCAGAGTAAGGTGATGATGGTGCTGTGATATGGCCTGAAGTCATGTTGGGTTTTGGAGAGGAGATTATTAGCAAGGAGACTGTTTATTACCTGAGAGTTAATACATTTCTCAAGAATCTTGGAGAGTGGGGAAAGGATGGCAATGGGGTGGTAGTTGGAAAGGTCGGTGGAGGAGCCACTTTTGTGTAGGGGGATGATGTGTGAAATTTTCCACAGGGTAGGCACATAGCTTTCTGATATGGAGTAGTTAATTAATATGGAAATTGGATAGGCTAGGGTTCCAGCTGCTATTTTTAGGTATTCTGAGGGAAGGTTGTCAGAAGTTTTTTTTATGTAGGAGGTGGGTACTGCAGAGAAAGTGAAGAAGGGTGGTGGTGGAAGAGGAGTGTTATTGTTTGGCTAGTGATAGAGTGATTTCAGTGAAGTGTTTGTTGAAAGAGTCAGCTATACTGCCGGAGGAGGAGGGGATGGTGCGTGGGGGGTGCCTAGTTTACCTGGGTGAATAATGGAGTTTATTTTGAATCAGAATTGTTTAGGATTGTGATGGGAGGAGTTGAGGGTGGACTGATAATAAAGGGCTTTATCTGTTTTCATTTGCTTTTTAACCTTGCTATGCAGTTCAAGGAAGGATTGCCTAGCAGAGGGGGGTTTTGTCTGGCTCCACTGTTCCCATTCTTTCTCTCTAATTTTTATTAGTCCTTGCGTGTTTTTTTGAAGCCAGGGAAAGCTTTTAGTTTTGACTCTGGCATATCTTAGGGGAGTGTGGGTGTTTAGGATGTTGAGGAAGGTGGAACTGAAGAAGTGGACAGCTTCGTCTAGATTGAGGTATTTTAATGGTGTCCAGTTACAGTTTTGGAGGGAAGAGTTGAAGGAGTGGGGATTAAAATTTGTTGTATTATGGATTTGTCTATGAATAATGGGATTGGCATTTTTACATGGTGTTTTAGAAGGAAAATTGAGGTATGGTCACTGAGGCTGTCAGGTAGACAGCCTGTTGTGTAGGAGTGGGGATCCTTCTTGACTAGTATCCAACTGAGGTTAGTATGGTTTTATTTATTATTTTTTTTTATTTTACATTTGTTGACTGGGCTAGTCCAACTGGATATATGTCCATTTTCAGTAGAGGCCCGTGGAGAAAATCTCCACAAATCACAGTACTATTTACAGTAAATGACATTTTACAAATGCAGGTACATAACAGATTTTTGCCATTTTGTGTGATTCTGCTTACAGAATCTTAGTACATATCAGCTATGGTTAGTCATACAAAGAAATCTCTAATAGCACTTTTAAACTGTTAAGTCACATTCTCTTTATTGTTAATAGAAAAGTAACTAGCTTATACAGGTATGGTGATTAGTAACTAGAGATAAGTGAGGTAGTCAGGGTTAGCACAGGGACATAACCACTGGTTCTTCGGGGGTTTATTTATATGGGTGGGAGATTGTATTAGTTGGGAAAATCCATATAGATTTAGGTGAATGGTTAGGTGGTCATTATTACAGTATAGCCAGTATGTGTTAAAGTCACAGAGGATGATGGTTTCTTGGGAAAGAGACAGACTGGCCCAATTTAGGAGGTTTTCTAGAATAGGAATATTCTGGCCTGGGGGAAGTAGCAGCTGATGATGTTTATGGTTTTATTTGGTTTAGTTTGAGGTTGGCATATAAGATTTCTTCCTTTCTAATTGGGAGGCCGAATTGTTGATAGTTTGAATGTTGAGATGGTGTTTAAACATGAGAGCAATGCCATCACCTTTCTTTGGTAGTCTATCTGCATGAAGGATGCTATAGCTGGGGGCGGAATTTCCTCACTTTTGATGTGGGGGTTGAGCCAGGTTTCTGTCAAGATGAGGATGTCAGGGGAGTATGTTTTTATGGTGGCATGTAGGTCTTGGGTTTTATTGCAAACACTTCTAATGTTTAGGCACAGGATGAGGAGATCAGATTTTTTTGTTGGCTGTGATTAGAGAGGGGGGTATTTTGAAGGAGGTTAATGGTGGGGTTAGGGGAGGTGGGGCCAGGGTTAGGATGGATGTCTCTGCTGCGGGTTAATTTAGAGAAGGAATCCAGTATTAGTTTAGTGTAGATAGTTAGGAGCCTGTCATATTTCAGGGAATTTTTTTGCTTAAAACTTGATGGTATTTGATATTTGAGTGGGACTATTGTGATGTTGTTTCCAGTGGCTGGGGAAGTGTAGTTGTAGAGACAGTGTTGGAAGGAGAAAGATGTGAGGGTGCAGTGAAATTGGTTGGGAGAGTCAGTTGTGGAGCTGTGAGATGATGTTAAATGGGCAAGAGGAAAACATGCAAGAAGAGTAAATAAGTTAGATATTAGCATGGTTGTGCTGTGCTAGATGTATGGTGGAATAAGGGAGGGGACTAGGTGGGGGTTGGTGCCAGAGAATTATTGTGGTTGGTGTGAAAATTGTGGGAGTGGCTACGGTCAAGATAAATTTAGATGTAGTGGCGTTGGGTGAGATTTGGGGGCAGGGTAGAGCACGTAGTGAGCCTGTGCAAAGCAGGAGCAAACAGAGCAGGGCTTAAATCCCAAGCAAAGGATACTAAGGTAAGTAAATAAGCTGTATAGTGATGTAAGTTTCGATTTTTATTCTTTTTCTGGGATAAATTAGATGAATACAAGTTAGGTTTAGGATTTAACTGTGTTTTTCTTTTCAAAATTTCTGGTAAGGGGTTAGGAGGAGAAGTGGGAGGTTGAGGTGAAAACTAGTGCTGGCCCGATCAAGTGTGCACATCCCTTTTAACTAACACTTAAAGGTAGTAAAAGCATATACACTTGTTTTCCCCTTCTTTTTTGTTTGCTATCCATAGTTTAGGTCCCGCTGTGCAGTAGTCCGCAGGTCTTAGGAGGGTGGGAACCAAGTAGGTTGAGTGGTAGATGTAGGTAACTGTTAGAAAAAAAATAGGGGTACAAAGGTTAGGAGTAAGAATTAGGGCAGCTCAGGGTAGAAGAGATACAGTACAGCTAGGGAAGTTTCAATCGACTAGACTACAGCTGTAGTTAAAGGCACTATGCTTGTATATAATAAACTACCTATCTATATCAAACAAAGCTCCTCATTAGCACTCTTCAAGAAAAATCTTGATGACTGGATGGGAAATCGGAAATTCACCCCGGGGATCACCTCTGTGGCTCTGCTCGACAGTGGCACAGGAAAATAGTTTTCTTGGGTGGCAAAAGCCAGGGTACCTTTTTGGTTGGGCTTGTGTAGGCCCCAGGGCCGATAGCCTAGTACCTACCTATTAACCTAAATAAAATGCACTGTAACAATCACAACATAGCATATGTTAACAAGCTAGGTAGCTGTTTCAGCACTTCAGAGTCAATCCTCATAGCATATCAGCTTAGCGATTACAAGAAAAAGGTAATATAGCAATCAGCAGTCTTGGGAACAGTTAGTGAAAATAGATGCTATACACCAATTATACTGTGATTGTAAGCAGTTGTCAGACATGCCTATGCACTAGACCACAACAAGCACTAGTAGCATGTGTTGGTACTTTCTCAGCAAGACCTTTACACATTGATTGAAATCAAATTATACAAACAAGTTACACAAGTGGTCACTCTGAGAGTATTGCAATAGGCTACAGTAAACAATTAAACTCTAAGCTAACGATAAACACATAATTTGTTTTTTTTTTTGTTTTTTCCCTAGTTAGCTCATATGAGCATGTATATGACAGCAGTTAAATAATTCACTTACTTGGGTTGTGCATTCAGTCGGAACGCTGATTGAAAAATGGTACCTTAAGTGGGGTGTATATGTAAGCTTGGCTGGGGAGGGGGTAGGCCATTGCTGAATTGTATTGGAAGTTTAAATCATCAAGCAAAGGATACAAAGGTCAGTGAATAAGCTGTATAGTGATATAATTTTAGGTTTTTATTCTTTTTCTAGGAAAATTAGCTGAATACAAGTTAGGTTAAGGATTTAACTGTGGTTTTATTTTCAAAATTTCTGGTAAGGGGGGCAGGACGGAGTTTAGAAGTGGGAGGTTGAGATGAAACCTAGTGCTGGCCCTTTTAAGGTACACTTTAAGGTAGTAAAAGCACATGCACTTGGTTTTTCCATCTTTTTGGGTTGCTAGCCATAGTTTAGGTCCTGCTGTGCTACAGGCACTACAGGCAATAGTCCACAGGTCTTAGGATGGTGGAGGCCAAGTAGGTCGAGTGGTAGATACAGGTAAACTTGTTTTCCCTTTTTTTTGTTTGCTAGCCGTAGTTTAGGTCTCACTGTGCTATAGGCACTACAGGCAGCAGTCTGCAGGTCTTACGAGTATGGGAGCCTAGTAGGTCGAGCGGTAGATACAGCTAAACTTTTTTTCCCTTCTTTTTTGTTTGCTAGCCATAGTTTAGGTCCCGCTGTGCTACAGGCACTACAGGCAGTAGTCCGCAGGTCTTAGGAGAGTGGTGGCCAAGTATGTTGAGTGCTAGATACAGGTAAACGTGTTTTCCCTTCTTTTTTATTTGCTGGCCATAGTTTAGGTCCTACAACAGTTACTAAGAACCAAACAGCAGTAGGCAGCAACACGGTCAATAAAGGTTCGTCCTCACCACAAACAATTCATGAAAAATTTCACTTCCACAAGCCAGTATATAGAAACACAGGTTTATTCCAAACTTCACAGGTTTAGCGCTTTCGTTTCATTCCATGAAACTTCTTCAGAATAAATAAATTTAAAAGAACTCCCTCATTTATAGTGGTCAACATAACATTCATTGGTTTACATTTTTTAAAAAATACTATTACATCATGCATCTAATTATCTAAATAAAAACACCATATCTTAAAAGGCCATCACATATATAATAATACAATGAACATCTTAGCAAGTTTTAAATGACATTTCATATATTGCACTACTCACAGGATGATTATATTATGTGAAAAAAATCATAGAGCATGAAACATACTATCTAAAATAATAAACTTATATTTTAGTTCTCATTTTTAAAGCTGGTAAATAAATAAATGGTCATTCAGACCAGGTCAAATACAGGCATCCAACTGCATCTGCCAAATTAATTCACAAAACTCTAAAAGAGTTTCCCAGTCCCCCCCCCCATCTGAGGGTTGGATTTGTTCAATCACCCAAAATTTAAAAACAGCACCATCACACTCCTGGGTGTCTATAAACTGCATTTGTGTCTTTTTTCCTCCCTATATCATAGATGCGTTCATACACTCTATACTTTAAATTTCTTTCAGTTTTGCCTATATAGTAAGAGAAACATTTCAGTCAATATGCCAGATAAATCACTCCTTTAGTCTGGCAAGTATAATATCCCTTCGCAATCATACCCTTGTTGTTGTTAATACTAGGTATACTTAATTCACTCAGGTTGGCAATCCACTTACACTGATGGCAACAACCGCAGGCATAAGTCCCCAACTTCTTTCTAGCCCTGGTACTGTTATACTGCTCATGTTGTCTACTCTCACTCTCAAAAACATTCTTCAAATTAGCACCTCTCCTATAACTGAATTTTAGTGGTGCCTGAAAGATTTTTAAGCTATTTGGCATGATTTTAAATATATTCCAATACTTTAGCACTATACTCCTCACCTTACTTGTATCTTGATTGTACCTTACTACAAAATAGTGCCCATTCCGTCCCTCATTGGTACTTTTGGGAACTTCACAAACATTTACTCTATTCCGTGTACCAACTAGATAATCTCCATTCAGTAAAGGAGTATATTTTGCACCCCACCCTCCAATAATTTCATCCTTAATGGCTTGTATTAATCCAACTGGGTACTTCCTATCTTCAAATAATTTACAGATAAATTCAATTTCTTCCAGGAATGCATCCCTTTTAGATGTCATCCGGGCCACATCTGTCCCTTAATAATATTTTTCTTTAAATATCGGGGGTGGTAACTGTCAAAATGCAAATATATATTGGAAAAATATTTTTCCTATATATTCCGGATAATACTTTCCTATTAATACAATCCTTATACAATTTTACATCCAGATAATCAACCTCCACTTTCCCAACCTGATAGGTGAATTTTAAAAAATCAGTTGTAGTTCCTATATAATTAATAAATAAGGGAATATTGTCCACAGGCCCTTTCCATAATATTAATATATCATCCAAAAAACGGAAGTACCCCTTATATACTGCCAAAAGCTAGAGGTAAATACAAAACATTTCTCCCAGTATAACATAATTATATTGGTATACACGGGGGCACATGAGGCCCCCATAGCAACCCCTTCAATTTGCTTATAATATTCCCCCTGGAAATACAAAAAATTATTCTTAAGTATAATTTCTATGTTCTCAATAACTGTCCTCAGATCCATAGCTGACAGAAACCCCATTTCAATGAGCATTTCTTCAGACCATCTCAAACCTAGGTCCTGGGGTATAACCGAAAATAAATCTCTGACATCAATAGTCAAAAAAGAAAATTCATCAAATTCATACAACTAACTTTACGTAAAAGATCACATGAATCAATCAATATGTGGTCATATAAGGCATAGAAAGGTTTCAATTTTTCATCCACAAAAACCCCTAAAGGTTGCGTCTTAGATCCACCAGACAAAACAATAGGTCTAAGGGGTGGATCATTTGCATCTTTATGCATTTTGAGTATTCCAAAAATACCCGGTATTATTGTTTTTTTAACTTTAAGAAGTTGTACAAATCAATTTCAAATGTCCCCTGCATAAAATTGTCTTCCAATATCCAATCTATATGTCTGTAGGCCACATCTATTTCACGCTGGGATACCTGAGAGTATCTCCCATCTGTATTTAATAATTCCATCATTTTACCACTGTAATTAACCTGGTCCATCATAACCACCCCACCCCCTTTATCTGGTTTCATAATTCTGATTTCAGAATTAGAAAGCAGGGTTCGTAAAATAGCTTGCTCTTCCTTTGTTAAATTTCCTTTTTGACTGAAATCAAATTATACAAACAAGTTACACAAGTGGTCACTCTGAGAGCATTGCAATAGGCTACAGTAAACAATTAAACTCTAAGCTGACGATAAACACATAATTTGTTTTTTTTTTTGTTTTTTCTCTAGTTACCTCATATGAACATGTATATAACAGCAGTTAAATAATTCACTTACCTGGGTTGTGCACTCAATTGGAATGCCGATTGAAAGATGGTACCTTAAGTAGGGTGTATATGTAAGCTTGGCTGGGGAGGGGGTAGGGCATTGCCAAATTGTATTGGAAGTTTAAATCCTCAAGCAAAGGATACAAAGGTCAGTAAATAAGCTGTATAGTGATATAAGTTTAAGTTTTTATTCTTTTTTAAGATAAATTAGCTGAATACAAGTTAGGTTAAGGATTTAACTGTGGTTTTATTTTCAAAATTTCTGGTAAGGGGGGCAGGACAGAGTTTAGAAGTGGGAAGTTGAGGTGAAACCTAGTGTTGGCCTGATCAAGTGCACACAACTCTTTTAAGGAGCACTTTAAGGTAGTAAAAGCACATGCACTTGGTTTCCCTATCTTTTTGGTTTGCTAACCGTAGTTTAGGTCCTGCTGTGCTACAGGCAATAGTCCACAGGTCTTAGGATGGTGGAGGCCAAGTAGGTTGAGTGGTAGATACAGGTAAACTTGTTTTCCCTTTCTTTTTGTTTTCCTGCAGTAGTTTAGGTCCCACTGTGCTATAGGTACTACAGGCAGTAGTCTGCAGGTCTTACGAGGATGGGAGCCTAGTAGGTCGAGCGGTAGATACAGGTAAACGTGTTTTCCCTTCTTTTCTATTTGCTGGCCATAGTTTAGGTCCTGCTGTGCTACAAGCACTACAGGCAGTAGTCCATAGGTCTTAGGTGGGTGGGGGCCATGTAGGTTGAGCGGTAGATGGAGGTAAACTTGTTTTCTGTTCTTTTTTGTTTGTTAGCTATACTTTAGGTCCTGCTGTGCTACATGCATTACAAGCAGTAGTCTGCAGGTATTAGGATGGTGGGGGCCAAGTAGGCTGAGCGGTAGATACAGGTAATTGGGTTGTGCACTCAATCGGAACTCCAATCATAACACATGTACACACACTTAAAACAAATAACTTAAGTAGAGACACGTTTCATATTGCAGTTGTTTAAATTACTCCAACATTACTCTTACACCCATCTGCCCTAGCACCATTTACTTTCAGGTACTGATTTGCACTCTTCTACAGAACTAATTGCAGTCCCTAATAGCATGTGTCTGGGGCAGCTGCCCCTTCTCCCCAATATAGGTACAAGTTTGAAGAAATCTAAATTATACAATGAAAAAAAAAAATTTTTAAATCTGCACACTAAATGGATGCAACATATTGCCCATTGTAAATCCAGCACTACTCATGAGAAAGTCTGACTGCACAAGAAAAATAACAGGCCCCCTGCAGCCATGGCTGTTCAAAGTAAAAGCTACAGCTGCCATATTCTCTACTCCACTAAGTGTAAAAGTCAGATGCAGCTAGCTACCCATCTCAAAACCTCACCGTCCCAAAAGGCATGGACTGAAGCAATAGCAAGGCACTATCTGCAAAACATCAGTAAGTTACAAGAAAACTCACTAGCATAACATTAGACGTCCATGGACATCTTCATGTAAACAATAATATGCATGTACACTCCTGACTCCTTTGGAAAAGGTGACAGATTAACCTAATCTACTGTGGAAGCATTGCTATGTACATGCTCAACAGATGTACAGTACAGGAAGCAATCCCCAATTGTTTCAAGTAGAAAAAGGCACTATTGAAAAAAGAAGTTTGCAAATACAATATCATTATTCAAAAATATGTATTTGTTCTTATTAATTGCATTGTGTAATAATGGTAATCCATTCCCAGGTGTGAGTAATGCTTATTTATTGATAACTCAGGCTTCAGTTTCTCAATCAAACCACACCAGCCATAGGTAAGCCAAGCATTACCCACACCGAGTTGAGGATTATTGCTAAATGAATCTCTAGTGTCAACAGAGTTTTGTCATCCATTGCCTATCTCTATGTAACTAAAAATTGCAATTACTATGTTACACATACACCATTGAAAGATAACAGCTCAAGGCTGTTTGTTGTGCAGCACAACTGCTAGTGATGTTTGATCTCTGTCTAGAAGAGCTAGGTATAGTAAATTTTGTTCATATGCTTAAAAACTGAAATGGCCATATTTCTGCAAATATCAAGCAACAAAGAAACATGGGCAATAATGGCTGGTTTCTTATGAAATTTCACAACTAGATTAACAAAAATGCTTCTGATAGTTATGTGTGTGTAGCCTAGACAATTAGTGACAGATTGTAAGTTGTTTTTAAAGCATTATAAAGTTGTACTTACTGTGCTTGTTATGAGTTATAAAATCCAGTTTATGATTTAGAATCTAATGAATGCTATGTAATTGAGTGTGTTTGCTGAACAGTTTTGACTTCACCCTTCTTTTGTAGTTCTTCATAAGATAACAATAGTTGTATTGTGAGTTTTTGTCAGAAAGGGTCCTGATGTGTTGCTCATTTAGTCAGGATAAAATAGACGAGTCTCTGTGGGTTCTGTTCAAGAAGCTTTATTATGTGCAAACACATCAGGATCGAGGCTTAATAACTTTAACTTAGATAAACTTATAAACAAACTACCTATTACACTCATACATGCTCACTCTCTGGCTACATTCTCAAAATGGTATTGGAACTAGCACATGCTGGCTATTTATATGCACATTCAGTCCTTGAAACGCTTCTTAAAGATACAGCACACACACTCTATTCTACATCCTCCCTCTTTGAGAAATAAGTCATGCGATGTTGACAACATCAATTGACATGTAATCAATACAAATAATTCTTTGTCATGCAATTATACAGAACTAAATACATATAAAGAATTATGTCCAGGTTGCTGTGTATTTCACACTAGGTCTAGAAATACAACCAAGCTGTGTGACATAAAAATTAGAATTAGGTCTAGCAACTGGCACTGTCTCTGCTTAATGTTCAACTTTAGGGACATCAAGAACATCATCAGGAATGGAAGTAGAAGTTAAGACACGTTCTGCAACAGCAACATTCATAGGATCATAGGAGGTTACTAGGCTAATGGCCCTGGGGCCCTTACAAGCCTAGCCAAGAGTTTATCCCCAAAAAAGAAACCTCAGTCAGTGCCTGCCACTCCTGTCAGTGAGGGACAAAGGTTGAACCCCTGGGACAAATTTGTGGTTTTTCATCCACTCATCAAGGTTGCATTTGAAGAAGGTCAGTCAGGTGCTCTCTTTGACATGTATGGGAAGTCTGTTCTAGAGATAAAGTAGCCTCTGGGATACAAGCCTGTCTCTCCAGCTGTTTTTGTTGATGTCACATATTAGATTTAGGCCTATAGAGCGGGTAATGCACAAGGAGTTAGACTTATGGATATGGAGCATCTCTAGTAGGGCAAGGTCCAATATTGTCTTGTAGGGGAGACACAGATCATCTCTGAGCAATCTGTATGATACCAAGTAGAGTGATAGTGATTTAAGCCTGTTCACATAGGATAGGTGTTGAAAGCCATGGATTCTCTTTGTGAGGTATTTCTGTGGCCTTTCTAGTTGGTGCAGGTGTTTGAAGAGGTACATACCAAACAGGGCATTATACTCAATTATAGGTCTAATAAGGGAGGAGTACAGAGAGGAAATAACCTCCTTTTTTCTGGATGGAATCCCTTTACCTATGAGATGAACCAAGTAAAAGGCTTTTCTGACCACAGCCGCCATATGATGGTCGAATGTGAGATTGTTGTCAACCTGCGTACCCAGGTCTCTCACCACAGGTTGAATGCTTAGGGAGTGCCATTGATGTGTTAATCAGTAGGGGCTGTGTTTTTGCCGAATGGTACAATGGTACATTTTTTTGCATTTAACTTAAGGCCATGACGTTGGCACCAGTTATTTGTAGCTGTGAGACCCTCTTGCAGTATGTTAACATCAATTGGGTAGTCAGTAACAGCACCCACCTTACAGTCATCCGCAAACGTGGTCAGCCACAGGCCCTTTGTCTTTGACTGGACCTCTGAGAAGTATATGCCAAACAGTAGGGGTCCCAGGACAGATCCTTGGGGAACACCACTAGTGACAGGTCTGCTGTCAGAGGTGGCAGTGCCTATTTTGACCTTGTGGGTCCTATCTGTGAGCCATTTGGCCACCCATCTGACTAGATAGGGATTAACACCAAGTTGTGTTAGCTTTTCAATGATGCCCGAGTGGGGGAATTGTGTCAAAGGCCATGGCCAGGTCAAGGTAAGCTCTATGTCCAGGGAGGCAAGGTGAAACTGCTGTGAATACAATGCTACTGAAAACACAATAGCGTATACTGTTTTATTAACACTTTTTTTACAAAAACTTCCTCAGAATAATAAAATTAAAACAGCCAACCTCTTAAATACCTTATAAAAATCATGTGACTGATTAAACAATTAAGGCAATTGATACAGAAATTATGTAATTTCTGTATCAATTGCCTTAATTGTTTAATCAGTCACATGATTTTTATAAGGTATTTAAGAGGTTGGCTGTTTTAATTTTATTCTGAGGAAGTTTTGCTTATTGTGTTTTCAGTAGCATTGTATTCACAGCAGTTTCACCTTGCCTCCCTGGACGTGTTTTATTTAGTGGTTGGACTTTTTCTTTTTTGATTTGTAAGCTCTATGTGCTGACTTTCCTTCATCCAGGGCCTGGGTGACAGTCTCAAAGAAGTCAACTAGGTTCAATAGGCAAGATCTGCCCCTGACGAATCTGAATTGGGTGGGGTCAAGTGCTTGGAGATTGCCTGTGTCCTTGTTTATGAGATCCATAATAATACGCTCCATGACTTTACAGATCAGACTTGTCAAGCTGATGAGGAAATAGTTTTCCAGGTCAGTAGTGGCACCACCTTTGTCCAAAGGGATGACAATGGCAGTTCTCCACTCTGCTGGAATATAGCCTGTAGTTAGGGTATGGTTGAACAGGGTGTTCAATGGCAAAGCTAGTTCTTGCTGGAGATGATGCAGAATGCAGTCTGGGATAATATCAGGTCCCATGGAAGCTGTGTTCTTTGCTTTCGATAGGGCCTTTAACACTTGTTCTATGAGATGTGAGGTGTGGGACAAGTATTGGGGATGTCTACTGGGCCTTTGGGGGGTGATAAGGGGTTAAGTTTGAGCTGGAACCTATCAGCCAGCAGATTGGCTAAGTCAGCAGGATCAGTATAAGTGGTACCATTAAGTACTAGTTCAGAACAAACTTGGGCTTTGCCATGGAGGTTCCTAATGTGACTGAAGAAGGACTTGTGGTTTCCCTTTGTTTTGGAGGCTAGTTTCAACTCACAATTGGCTTTGGAGGTTTTCACTAGTGATCTAATTTGCTTGTTGAGGCAGAGGAAGGAGTTTTTCCAATTTGGAATTTGTTCCTTTTTACCCTTGGACAACAGTTTCTTCCTTTTGTTGTAAAGCCTGTTGTTAGATGATGTCCACCAGACAGGTTTGTGTTTCTTTGAGGATGAAATTTTAGTTCTGTTGGGTATGGTTGAGTCCATGCAGTTGTACAGGTACTTGTATACTGTTCAGCATAGTTGTCTTCAGCACCTGAGGGGGGCAGTGGTGTGAAGCTGATGATACCCTCCCTTAGGAGGTTGTAGTCAGCTTTTGAGAAGTTTTTTAGCCTGGTTACATCTAGGGAAGGGTTGGGTGGGATAGAAACTTTGAATGAGACAGACCGATGATCTGATCTCACCATGGAAGAACATACTATGGGAGCGGTGCAGTGGTTGCCCATGTTGGTGAGAACCAAGTCCAGTATATTATCTCCCCTTGTGGGGGATAAGACCAGCTGTTCTAGTGCGTTACAAATGATGAAGTCTGTATTGCTCTGAGATCTAGAGTCTGTATCATAGGAACAATGCTGCAATATCGATTCTGATACAAGAAGAAGATGTCTGTGATTTCTCCTGTACTCCATACCCTCAGATTCTATGAAGTAATCTCGGCTCGGTACATATACCTGTTACATGACCAATCCGGTCGAAACCTTTCGCTGTTTGTATCCTCATTGTCTCTCCTTCATTCAATAGATGAAGAAATCTGCTTGATTTATCATAGCTTGACTTCTGGAAAGAACACTTTCTGAATAGCTTGGCTCCAATTGTCCTGTTGTCCTTAGCTTTAGGCCTCAAAAAACTGGAACTGATACTGTTGTACTGGTTTGCCTAGATTAAAGTCTTTGAGCAGGTGAGCCAAATATATCGTCATGAGTATGTTTCTGAGATTAAGTAAATTCAAAAAGACATCTGTATTGTCCCACTTTTACCTCTCAAGCAATTGCTTTGCACTCTGTACTGCACGTTCAGCTAGTCCATTTGACCGGACTACTAGTAACATGTACAAAGTCCCATTCTTTTGCACATTTCTGAAACAGCTGACTAGTAAATTGAGTACCATTGTCAGAAATAACTTTGTGTGGACTACCATGGACTGAGAAATGATGTTTCAACTTGGTGATAACAGCAGTGGATGTTAGGGTTGGTAGTAAATCAATCTCAAACCAGTTTGAATAAGAGTCTACCAACACTAAGTAATGCTGATGGTTCCACTCGAATATATTAGTGGCTAATGTTGACCGAGGTAGTTCAGGAACTTGACATAGATGAAGTGGTTCTTTTCACAAATGTGGTTTAGTACTATTGCATACTGAACAAGAAGAATGTACTTTATCAATGTCTTTTGCTAGGGAATGCCAAAATGCTAGTCCTCTCACCCTTATTTTGGTAAATTTGGAACCTGGGTGACCACGATGCAAAATTTGGATATATTCACATTGTAAGGAAGCAGGAACAACAATTTTAGGACCTTTGAAAATAATGCCATCTTCCATCAACATTTCATCTCTGTAAGGAAAATAAGTTTGCACTTTAGGTGGTACACTAGATTGCTTTGACGGCCATACAACATTAATGTAGTGGTTCAGCTTTTGCAAAATTTGATCAGTCTTTGTATGATCTCTCAGCTCATCAAGTCTCATGGTAGAAAAATTACGTACTTCCATGATGTCAAAGTGAAAATTGTCTGCATGAAGCTGTTCCATTGTATTTCTGGGTGATCTGGACAAGGTATCAGCCAGATAAAGAAGTTTGCCTTTTGTATAGACCATTTTGAAGATGTAATTTTGCAATTTGAGCATCATTCTTTGTAATCTCATTGGATCTGAATGCATAGGCTTCTTTAAAATTTTAACTAGACAATGGTGATCAGTTTCAGTCTGAATAGCTCAACCATAGATATAATCATAAAACTTTGAACATGCAAATACTATTACCAAAAGCTCTTTCTCAATTTGAACATATTGCATTTCAATTTGGGTAAGAGTTCTTCATGCATAGGCTGCTGGTCTGCCTTCTTGAAGAATAACTGCAACAAGACTAAATTTTGAAACATCACAGGAAAGAGTTACTGCCAGGTATATTGACATCATAGTATCTTAATGTAGGTGGGGTGGCAATTTTCTACTCAATGTCTTTAAATGCTTTCTGGTGCTATTCCAACCAAGAGCATGTAACATTTTTGTGCATCGGCTCTCTCAAAAGTACTGTCAACTCACTGAAATCTGGTATAAACTTGCCTAAAATAGTTGACCATACCAAGAAAATGTTGTAGAGCCTGAACATTATCTGGTGCTGGCATCTCAAGAATGGCTGCTTGCTTCAATGGATCTGGTTGCAAGCCTTTGCTGTTAAATAAATGACCTACATATGTAACTTCTGGTGGTCAGAATTTGCACTTTAGAGGACTGAACTTTAAATTCACTTCACGTGCTCTGTCTAGAACTCTCTTAAGGTTTCCGCCATGCTCTGCTTCACCATTGCCTCCAAACAATAAATGATCTACTATTATGGCACAAGAATAACAATTTGCTCCATTGCACGCTGAAAGACTTCACTTGCTGAATTTATTCCAAATGGCATCCTGAGGAATCTATATCTGCCAAATGGGGTACTGAAAATAGTCAGTAATGGGGATCTGCGATCAAGCATCACTTCCCAAAGTCAGGTTTTTGCATCTAAGACAGAAAAACATTGGCATTTGGTATTAGGGCTGTGACTTCCTTGACTGTATGCATTAACTAATGCAGTCTCTTTAATGCTTTGTTCAAATCAGTTGGGTCAATGCATATTCTGATTTTGTCTGAGCCTTTTTTGTGGTCTGCTACCATGGATGACACCCACTCATTTGATTCTGTGACTGGACAAATTACCCCTTACTGCACCATTTTATCCAACTGAGCTTTAACTTCATTCTGCATACCTATTGGAACTTTTCTTGCTGGTCTGACCACTGGACTTTAGCGCTGGGTCTAACTTCATAGAATACACAACTGGAGGTTTGCCTAACTTGTCATTGAAAACATCAGCAGTCTCTGAGAAAATAGCTTCAGTAAAATTGGAACTAGGAGATATGCTTATATGATGAACTTCTTTGGTAAAGGAAAGCAAATTCATTCTCACACTGTCTCAGAGACCCGATAATGACTGCACAGGTCTTCAGACTATATAGAATAGTAAGCTGTAACAGTTCCTGGCCAAATAACATGAAAGCACTACTGAGCCTTCGGTTTGAATTTCTTTCACCTCCTTAAGCAACAAGTTTTTCATGACTAGTCACATTGAGTTGTTCACCAGCTCTCACCTTAGAAACTGTGTCTACTGACATAACATTACACTTTGAACCAGTGTCTACTTTGAGTTCGGTGGATTTACCATTGATCTGGACAGTACAAAACACCTCATTCTTTGCCAAAAAATTCACTGCATCAGCCTTTTCACCAATTACTGATACACCATCTACGTAGAAAGTAGAATTGCAGCACTCTATATGATCAGCTTAGTTTTTTGAGTGACCCTTCTTTATAACTGTGTGAGGTTTCCTTGGTTTGCAAAACTTTTGAAAATGGTTCCATTTTTTACGCTTGTGGCATTGCCAACCAAATGCTAAGCATTTCTCTCTTTTAGACTCATGATTGGCACCACAGTTGTGACAGTTAGCAATAAAGCTTGATTTGAGTTTTGCTGACCCACCCTTGTACTGCACTGAGCATGACTTTCTCTTAGAACTTGCTGGAAAACTATGGGTTTCTCAGGTAAACCCACAGAGGTTGCAGCTGCCATGTGCTTAGGCCTGTTCTGCTAACCATGTGTTACATGCAGTCTACATTTGCTCTGGATCTTGCTGAAGCCATGTTCTTATCACTTGCAAGCATACTTGTGTGCCTTTCTGTAACTTCATGGATTTGACAAATCTCAATAGCTTTGCTCAGCATTAAATCACTGTCACGAAGCAAAATCTTTCTCACTGCAGCACTATTAATACCACACACAAGCCTGTCCTTTATCAACTCATCTTTAAGTCACCAAACTGGCACATTTTAGCTTTGTTTCTTAGGTCAGTTATATAAGCTGCGAAAGTTTCCTGTTTTTTTTTTATTTCTTGTGTAAAACAAATGCCTCTTTAATGTAATATTTGTCTGGGGGTTATACATTTCCCTGAATTTGCATTTCAAACACTCAAGGTCTTCTTTTGATTCTGCCTGTACAACAATATGACGGCTTTCACTTTCTCCCTCATATACTGCTGGTGCATCCATAAAGGAACACTCTCTTTCAATGGCTTCTGACCTAGCTAGGTTTAGCAAAATGAATGCCCTAGTACATGCATCTTTATCAAGAATAAGCTGCTTGTATAAAAATATCATACTCTTGCTCACATTTCTCCAGTTCTCTGCAATATTCTGATCAAACACCAGTGGTGATGGCTTTTGAAATCCATCTGCCATATTAACACATACCAGTGAAGGCTTTTGCAACTATGCACAAACATACATACACACACACATACATCTCTCTCTCTCTCTCTATATATATATATATATATATATATATATATATATATTTTTTTCTGTATATTCCAGAAATGTATACCTGTACTTGTAACTATGCCCAGTAGAATAAGAATAAACAGTACACAGCACACTGAAACTTTCCCAAAATGGGGGTACTTTGCTAATTAACTCTTTACAGTGCAAGAAATACTCTGTAATGGTGATACTTTGTGAATAGACACATCCAGCACAAAAAACTTTTCAAAATGGCTGTATTTTAACTACACTCCATGAAATAGTTGCACTTTGCACACAAATAAACTCTTTGAAATAAATGTACAGTAATAAGCTACACTGTAATCACTTTTACACGCTTTGAGATACTTCAAATAACTCTAGTTATGCCCTTAATACAATGCAAAACAGTAGTTATAACACAATACTTTGCCAAAAGCATGCAGTTGCCTTGCTTTATTTATGCTTAATGTGTCCTTTTTTCTGTTATTATATTTGTTTTGCTCATTTAATCTCTTTTCATGCCCATTATACTTTTCTTGTGCTTGTTTTACTCTAGACATGCCTGTTTTGCTTTAAACATGCTTGTTTTCCAATTCCGAGGTAGTTCTAAACCTCTTATGTGCTTTTCTGATAATCGTTTTGCTAAATATCTTAATCTTAAATATTTCTTTTAATTAATATCTGATTAATTAAAATCTGATCCTAAAAAGTTCTGGAACGCCATAAACCAAATACTATATCCTGGCAACCCCACCCCACACAATCCTTGTCCAGATAAATCATCTGAAGAAACAGCCAACACCTTTAACACTTTCTCCCTTAACCCAGTTCCTACTACCTACATAAAACTTTATTCTCTAAGTTAAAAACCATGCTCTGTATCTGCAGATAACATCCCTTCATACTTTCTCCAGATTGCTGCACACTCTCTTGCTCTGCCTGTATCAATCATAATAAATCGCTCCATCTCCAAATCTAAAGTTCCATCAATCTGGAAAAAATTCTATACACTACCCATACACAAAGGAGGTAACACCTTTGGAATCTCTAATTTCAGACCTATTGCTATCCTCTCCCCTTTATCTAAAGTCTTGGAGAAATGTATACATAAACAAGTTATGCTGTATCTCACACAGAATCAATTGCTCACTTCAACACAGCATGGTTTCAGACCAAAGCATAGTACCTCTACAGCTCTACCATCCTTCCTCAACACTTATTTCTTTAGCCAGAGATGATCACAAACTTATCTCTTGCTTATTCCTTGATCTATCAAAGGCCTTTCATACAGTTTATCACTCTCTGCTTCTACACAAACTGTCTGACCTCAACTTCTCCCAAGATACAGTTGCATGGTTCTCCAGCTATCTTACTGACAGATGTCAATCAGTAAAATGGCACTCTTCTCATTCTTCCCCCCTTCTAGTTAGAATGGGTGTTCCACATGGATCTATTCTTGGACCACTACTTTTTAATATATTCACCAACTTACTCTATTCTTCCTGCCCACAGTCTACCATAGTCCAGTATGCTGATGACTCTACAGTCATCACCATTGCTAACTCCTCATCTAAACTTCTAACAGCAACCCAATTATCCTTCAATGTGGTTGAGACATGGCTCTCAAATAATCAGCTCATCCTCAACCCAAAAAAAAAAAACTGTTACTCTTCTCCCCAAAACAGTTAACCACATCAAATCTTCCCTCTCCATAATGTCCCTTAACAATACCCCCCCATTGAAGTCGACACCTGCATTAAACTCCTTAGTGTCATCATTAATGATCAGATAAAACTCGACCTTCACATAAATAATTGCATTAGAAAAACCCATCAGAAACTAGGACTTCTTTATAGAAATACACAGTTCCTTACCACTGAAGCCAGGATCACTCTCTCACATGCCTATCTTCTACCTTGCCTAAGTTATTGCTCACAAATACTTACAAATCTAAACTCTACTCCACTAGCAAGACTTGAATCAACCTATCACAAGATAGCAAGATTTGCAGCCCACCAAACCTATAAATCCCACCACTGTCTCTCCTTAAAATACTTACATTGGCTTGAACTTCCTCATCTGCTTCTTCTGTCTCAGCTCCAAGCTATTCACTCCATCCTTTACCAGCCAGCCTACTGCCCTGCTCTAAGTTCTCTCATCTCTCACTACTCTCCTACTGGGCACGTCAGGAGCTCATCCCAAGATCTATTACTTATCCATCCTATTTAAATGTAATAATATTGCTGCAGTCTTATACTGATGAAGGGTGTAGACCCGAAAGCTTTATCCAATAAACTTTTTATGGTGTGGTATCGTTGTTTGTACTTATCCATAAACCCAGATCTAAATCTGGGTGTAACATCTATAGCTATAATCCCTCAATAGCCTGAAACAAACTCCCACTTGAAGTCAGATCCCTTGCACATCCCAAACAATTTAAAACAGCCACAAAAGAGTACTTTAAAAGACACTGGACCTGCCACTGTTCCCAACCTCCCTGAATACATCTATCATACAAACTAATTATCCTTCTCTTCTCTCTTTACTTCTTTCTCTCTCATGATCTTTGTCTGTCCTCTTAACTTACCCCCTTTCTTTCACCTATCTATCTATTCACTTTCTCTCCCTACCATTTATTTGTAAAGTCCTTCTAATATACTGGTATAGTGCTGCTCATGTATTACTTAGTAAAATAGTCTAACTTATCATGAGACTTCTTATACATTTAAACCTAAAATTGTAACATAGTAATGTTGTCTGCTTCCCTTGGACTTATGTTTTTCAACCATCATGTACTACTGCATGTATTTTTAAATTATATTGAACTGTAAATTGTTTGTATCACTTGGAGCTTTTCTCCCCGGGCCTGTGCTGAAAAAGGGCTTTAGCTCAGTCAGACACTCCCGGTTAACAAATGTAAAATAAATAAATAAATAAATAATAAACCCTTTGTGCCTCTCACTTGTTTAATAATGCAGTTTGTGCCCTTGTAATGCTCTGTTTTATCTTTTTTATAGAATAAATAATTTGTGCAAGTTTTCATTGCCTTTGGTTCATTTCTGGCCCTTTTTTGTTCTCGTTTATCTTAGTTTATCTTCACTGTAAACTCTGCACCTCATAACTCTGAAAAGCAGCCTCTAGAATCCTAGTTCTGACACCATGTCGCTCCTCTAGTTAGGATAAAATAGGCAAGTCTTTGTGGGTTCTGTTCAAGCAGCTTTATTATGTACAAACACATCAGGATTGAGGTTTAATAACTTTAACTTAGATAAACTTATAAACAAACTAGCTATTACACTCATACATCCTCACTCTCTGGCTGCACTCTCAAAATGGCACTGAAGCTAGCATGTGCTGGCAATTTATATGCACGTGCTGTCCTTGAAACCCTTCTTAAAGATACAGCACACACACACTGTTCTATATGATGCAAGCAGTGGAAGTCTGTATGTAGCAGCTGAGATTTGATTGGGAGGTAAATAATTAAATTAGTAAAAGCAAATGAAAGAGAACCTTCCCTAATAACATGCAGTTCACCACAGCAGAAAATCCAAAGTCCATGGAACATATTTCATATGCATACAAAGTGTTTCTCTCTCTCTCTCTCTCTCTTTTTTACTTAAAGTCCTTTAGTCACATATAAAAGCAATGATTTGACATTTACCAACCAGCCTTACAGCAATCTCAGAAAATAAAAAACTGTTTGTAACTTCAGGTTGACCAGTTCCTTTCTTCTTGTTGAAGCCATCTATTATCTCAATTACACATGCCATTGTTGGAGTCACTTTTGATTTCCATTACTTTGTAATAGCTTCTTTTTACCATCATCAATAAAAACAATATGACCCCCTCATTTTTGTATATTTTAGATAGTTATCATTGTCTGATAACATTAGCACATTTGTAAGCTTTATATTTTTCTGTAACAGTCCTTTCAATAATTAACAAAAATTCTTCCTGAAAGTATTCAGGCTAGGACTTGACCAAAATATGGTCCCATAAACCAAAAATTCCTTTCATCGCATCTCCAGGCTAAGGTCAGCATTTAGAAACATTATTTTCAGCCTTTGTTGGGTATAAAAATATTTGTGGAAACTTCCAAACAAAAAATCCAAAAACTTTCAAGCTGGTGACATATCATGATGATAGAAGACTCATTTCCAAGTCAATGCGTCTATATCAACATTTATTATGGCATTTTAGTATTGCCTTATTTTGGCAATAGCTCCTTTTTACTAATTTCCCTTGAAGCTTTATATGCTCTATTAATTAGGTGTTGTACTACTTCATAGTCCTCTCTTACAAACACTGCTGGGAGTGTATGATTTAACAACTGTGTCATACTCATCACTCACATTCTCCTCAATAATCCTTCATGTCCTGTTTTCTTTTTTTTCAAGATACCAAAATGTTTGTATCTAGCCCAAGTAAAGGTTTACATGATATTTTTCATAGCGTCTAAAAAAAGTACTTGGGATATCCGCAGGAAATGCC
This sequence comes from Protopterus annectens, assembly GCF_019279795.1. NCBI lineage: Eukaryota > Metazoa > Chordata > Ceratodontiformes > Protopteridae > Protopterus > Protopterus annectens. The sequence goes on from NC_056732.1 coordinate 142,027,898, forward strand.
TGAAACATATAGAAGAACTGGAACAACACAAAAAATACCAAGCCTGCACCTTCCTATCTAAGTCTAAGCCTCCCCTTTTAGACCTTTGAAAATTAATTTTTAATCTGTTCCTTATGGCAGTATAGGTCTTATTAATAGATTCCTCTAGAGTATCACTTAACCAGATTTCTAAGCATTTAGTATGACCTGTTTGCCATAAATAAGTATATTCAGTTTTCAAAGTTCAGGAAGGCACACAGTTCACCAGCACTGCCTTTGTCTTCGGTTTATTAAATTTATAACCAGAAAAAATGCCAAACTTTTCTAATACTTCAAAAACGCAGCCAGCATCCTGTTCTGGTTAAACATATTATAATTATATCAGCAAGTAAAGAAATGTTTATATCATCTCACCTATCTGATAGCCTATCAAAGTTTAACATCTAACTGTTCTGTCAGAAGCTTTAGATAAGGAGCAAATTAAATAACTGTTCACCTTGATAATTTAAAAGGCAGGTTTATTTTAATTATTTTTACCCTAACTTTTTATAACATATAAATGACCATAATCAAGTCAACAAAATCATGTATAAACTCAAATATTGGAAATAACTGTAACAAGTAGTTAACACCTGGTCAAATTATCAACATCCAAACTTTTTATCATACCTGTTTTTGTTCTCTGGCTTCATCAACATTCTGGTCTTCAGTAATTTGTCAAAGTTATGTATATGTCCCCCTCCTCATACAGACATACACAAATACACATTGATCATTCATTGTTAAGAATAGACATAACTTGACAATCTCTTTGCTATCACTGACATAACAACTTAGAATCATAATTCAAAATAGTAAAGGTCTATAAGGAGAAGACAGACTAAGGTATTTACCCTCCTTTCATATAACTGCCACTTCTACCTACCTACCTACTTCAAAGAAAAGGAACTCTCCTTGGTTTCTAAAATTAAGTCAAGCAATTCAACCAGGCATGGAATTAATTTTTCTCCATTACCTCTCCATAACTGAGTAGAGATGCCATCATTATGTGATGTCCCCTCCCTCCCATTGCTTGCCCTGTCATTTTTTATGTAATCTGAGGAAGTTGTCGTATTAGCGGCAACGAAAAGTGCTTAATTAAACAGTTTTTCGGACTCTGTAAGACTTGTTGGGACTTTGTGTTTATCTAGTTTTTGCAGTTCATTTACCTAGTGTGTTTTTCATTTTAATGGCCTGTCAATATGTCTGTTAACCCATCCTATGTTACTGAATATATCAGCGTAGTTGCATCCTTTCTTATCACTTTTGATAATCTGAGATCATGTATGTAATCTTGAATCTTATTTTTGTAGTAATTCCAAGCATTTGAGCCAGATGCGGGTGCAGATAATATTCATTAAATATTACCACAATCACTTCTGGGTCCCTTATAAATTAATTCCCATCCTTTTTTCTTAAATGTGCTATAATCATTTGTGATCTTTGTTGTCGCAGTTAGCATTTATTAATGCCTTTTGATATTCTGGTGAATTACAAAAATATCTATCATTCAGCAACTCTCACAAGAGCCCATATTTCCTATATAGTACAACTTTAGTCACTCATTTCACTATTTCTGTTTCCCCCTCCTATGCCAAATCACCCTCATAAACCTTGACATTTCAAGATCGTAAACCTTACTTAGTATCTTCATCACTTGTTCTTTTACTTCTTAAGACATCCTGTTATATTTTATCTTGGGCTTCACTTCACTTTTAAATTTAACCCACTTCATCATCAAAGACCACCTTGACCTTATTTTATTTCAACCAACTTGTTTTCAGTTAATTATTGTCTTATAATTAACAAATGTCTCTTGTTTTAAAACAAATTTGGAAAGCAATGATGTGAAGTTGTTCTATCTCGCCATTCATTCTTACAGATGGGGTTCGGAACCGATCTTCGGCTCTGAGTCGGCCTACTACAAAGCTCGAGGTCTTCAGACAGCTCGAGGCCAAGTCCCTATCCCATGATGCACCTAGAGTTACCTCAGATCTATTTTGCTGCTGCAATAAATTGGAAGTTTCTCGCATAGCTTAGGCCAGTACAAATTTCTTTTCTAAAATTTATCTGAATAACTGTTACTTCTCTACTTTTAGAGTCAGCTTTTAGCTTTTATAGCTTTTATAGCTTAGGGTGTGTATTCCCTTTCCCTTTGGTGTCCCTCTTCTTAATTAGATTTAGCTCTCTTTGGCCTTCATTTTTTTCTATAGGCCTGTTATATTTAGTGTAGTTTAAATAGTAGTTGTGTGCTTTTGAACAGGGATAGTTTGTCACAGCATTTTGACATATATTTAGATTTTTAGAGTGCTTTAGATATGTAGTTTGTGTGGCTGTGTGTGTGTGTGTGTGTGTGTGTGTGTGTGTGTGTGTGTGTGTGTGTGTGTGTGTGTGTGTGTGTGTGCGTGTGTGTGTTTAATAGTGATACTTTGCCATTGCATATTTAGCCCACAGTTTTTTTTTTTTTCAGGACTTATTTGAAATAGTTTTTGGGTGTGTCTTGTTATACTTCTTCTTTCAGCTGCTCCTGTTAGGGGTCACCACAGCGGATCATCTGTTTCCATTTCTTCCTGTCCTCTGCATCTTGCTCTGTCACACCAACCACCTGCATGTCCTCTCTCACCACATCCATAAACCTTATCTTAGGCCTTCCTCTTTTCCTGTTACCTGGCAACATCATCCTTAGCATCTTTTTCCCAATAAACTCTGCATCCCTCCTCAGCACATGTCCAAACCAACGTAATCTTGCCTCTCTGGCTTTGTCCCCAAACCTTCCAACCTGGGCTGACCCACTAATATACTTATTCCTAATCCTGTCCACCCTCATCACACCCAGTGCAAATCTTAACATCTTTAACTCTGCCACGTCCAGCTCTGACTCCTGCCTTTTTGTCAATGCCACTGTCTCCAACCCATATAACATAGCTGGTCTCATTACCCTCTTGTAGACCTTCCCTTTCACTCTTACCGGTACTCGAATGTCACAAATCACTCCTGACACTCTTCTCCAGCCACTCCATCCTGCCTGTACTCTCTTTTTCACCTCTTTTCCACACTCACCATTACTCTGAACTGTTGATCCCAAGTATTTAAACTCATCCACCTTCGCCACCTCTACTCCCTGCATCCTCACCATTCCTCTATCCTCCCTGTCATTCACACACATATATTCTGTCTTAGTCCTGCTGACCTTCATTCCTCTTCTCTCTAGAGCATATCTCCACCTCTCCAGGGTCACCTCCACCTGTTTCCTACTCTCACTACAGATCACAGTGTCATCTGCAAACATCATAATCCACGGGGGCTCCTGTCTGATCTCATCTGTCAACCTGTCCATCACTATTGCAAATAAGAAAGGGCTCAGAGCTGATCCTTGATGTAATCTACCTCCACCTTAAACGCATCTGTCACTCCCACCGCAGACCTCACCACTGTCACACTTCCCTCGTACATATCCTGTACCACTCTTACATACTTCTCTGACACTCCCAACCTCCTCATTCAATACCATAATTCCTCTCTAGGCACCCTGTCATATGCTTTCTCTAAGTCCACAAAGACACAATGCAACTCCTTCTGACCTTCTCTGTACTTCTCCATCAACACGTCCAGAGCAAACATCTCATCTGTAGTGCTGTTTCCTGGCATGAAACCATACTGCTGATCACTAATCATCACCTCCCTTCTTAACCTAGCTTCCACTACTCTTTCCCATAACTTCATGCTGTGACTGATCAGTTTAATCCCCCTGTAGTTACTATAGCTCTGCACATCACCCTTATTCTTAAAAATCAGTACCAAAACACTTTTTCTCCATTCCTCAGGCATCCTCTCACTTTCCAAGATTTCATTAAACAATCTAGTTAAAAACTCCACTGCCATTTTACCTAAACACCTCCATGCTTCCACAGGTTGTTGCCTTTCCGTTTTTCATCCTCTTCACAGCTATCCTTAGTTCCTCCATACTAATCCACTGCACTTCATGATTCACTATCCGCACATCATCCAACCTTCTCTCCCCCTCATTCTTTTCATTCATCAGCCCCTCGAAGTACTCTTTCCATCTGCTCAACACACTCTTGTTATACTACAGTACTTTTTTTCTTGAGACTGTATAGTTCATTATGGCTGACCAGGATAGGGATACGCTTCCTAAGTCAGGGTTTAAGAAATGTCCAAAATGTGGACAGAAAATGTGTGCCACAGATAGCCATGTAAATTGTGTATACTGTTTGGGAGCCTTGCACCTTCTGGAAAGCTGCTCCATTTGTCATTCCTTCTCTTCCAGGGTTCTTCAAGAGAGAAAGAGAAAGTTAATAGATAGAGGACTTGTCAAACCGTCATTTCAGGAAGCTTTGTGTGACCAGGGCAGGTCTAGTAAATCCTCAAAGTCTTCTAAGGCTTCTACTTCTTCGGAAGTAAAAAAATCAAGAAAACCATCGATGTCGGCTCCACAGCCCTCAGAGCTGAGCATCTTGTCTTTTCGGAGTCAGTCCCCAGTCGTGGAGCCGGTATCCGAGGTACCTAAATCACCAATCTTTCAATCATTGCCTCCATCCATCCATTCATCTTGGGCCTCGATCAGCCTTTCCGATTTAGATGTGGATCGTGTGGTGCAGAAGTTGCTACAGGCACCAGCATTTGCAAAATTGTTATCGGCTCCGACCCAAGCGGTTTCAGGACTGTATTACCATCAACTTCATTTCCTCCTCTGAGCCATGCCGGTCCTTTGGAGCCAGAGGAGTCAGACTTGATGATTGTTGAGCCTTTGGAGCCGACGCCTGTTCCAGTGTCATCGGTTCCATTTACTCGGATGTCCTGGGCACTGATCGAGGAGTCTAGCAGCCGACATTCTCCGGTCGGGTCCGGGGAGGATAGTCGGACTGACTTGTCAGTTCTGACTTTGCCTCTCAGGGCTTTGGCTTGGATGAGCTTTGCTCCTACCTCTGGTTCAGAACCCACTGTCCCAGTGCTGAGGGGATTGATGGTTTCCTTGATCCAGCGGTCCCTTCTCATCACAGTAGAGGTGCCTTTGAAGCCATGAGGAGAGTTATGTCTCCTAAGACATCTGCAACTTCAGGTCTGGCTACCTCCTCCCTAAAAGCGCCAGTGTCTGCTTCTGCTTCACAGATCCTTTCTAAGCATAGAGACCCAGAGCCTCAGGAAGCCCCATTTGGTGGCCCCTGCTCTTGCAAGACCTCACCAGAAGTTCCCATTGATGAAGTTCCCAGGAAGAGAATCTGCAAGAGGAAGCACTTAGACTCCCAGGGTCTATATCATATTCTCGAAAGCCGACAATGTCAAATCTGATATTGTCGACGCGAGAATATTGCATGCTCAGAATCTCAAGTGTGTAAATGGAAATCTCCGTAAGGAGAGATTTCCATTTACTGCAATGCAGTGCGGTCTCGGAGTTGGTATATTTAAGTAGCGGGGGGTGTTAGGGGCGCAGGCGGGATTGCCCCCCTGCTTAAACCCATTAGGGTATTTTTTTCTTTTTTTGTTTTGTCTTGTTATAAGGTCAACGTTTGAAGACAGTGAGCATATGGTGTTGACCATATGTTGTTCGATGTTTTCAACTGTCAATCTTATAATATAGTCCCGACTCCCCACAAGAGTCTCTCACATCTGATACCGACTTGGATGAATTAGAAGGGTCCCCATGGTCCCCCCTGCGTGTGTACAGTTTAGCGTCTTTTGCCTTGCATTCACTGAACTATCTCACTCATTTTACAAGACTGCAAAGAGATCTCCTAAAAGAGCTTGGAGATACTCTTCAGGGTACAGTAGCTGCAGGAGCTTCAGAAAAAGTTGCCTCCCAGCTTGCTACCCTCAGTTCCATAGTGAACTCGTCCATGTGTCTCATTTCATATGCAGTTGATGGAATGAGTAGGGCAGAGGGTATAGGAATTGCTCTTAGCAGATATTCCTGGATGCGCTTCTGTTCCTTCACGGAGCCCTTTAAATCATCCTTTGTCAGCACCCCTCTTGATGGCTCGTCCCTTTTCGGGCCCAAAGTTAAGGAAACTTTGACCAGGTGTGAGCAGGAAGGAAAGACTCTGTCTGCCATCGGAATCCATTTTTCCACCCCTACCAGACCTTATCCCAAGGGTCAAAGGGGAGGAAAGATGTGGTTCTGAAAAGCCCAAGGAGCCTTTCAGGACACACGTGGTGAACCCCCCCCTCCAGGGGCAGAGGAGGGGACAATAATGAAAAATGCCGCACTTGCAGCAGAGGGGGTCCGCAAAACCAGGGTGACAGAGAACAGTTTTTTGGGAAGCCCTACCAATGCTCCTGAATGGAGGCCCAACTGTTCTGCTCTGGAGGCAGTCGAGCATCACTTGTCTTTGTATCCAGATGCCTGGCTCAAAATGACAAAAGACAACTGGGAGCAAAGTATAGTTTCCAGAGGATATTTCATTCTCTTCATCACTCCCCCTCCACTGACAACAAAAATCCTGTACGTTCCACCCAGTTACAGGGAACAAGCAACAGTAGAGGTCCAAAAATTGCTAAGAAAAAGAGTCATCCAACCAGTCCCAGCAGACCAGATAGGATCTGGAACTTACTCAAGATTCTTTTTAGTTCCAAAAAAGACAGGGGACTGGAGACCTAATTTGGTCCTCAGCAGAAAGAAAGAGAAGTTCCAGATGGTCACGCTTCAGTCGATACTTCCCTTCTTAGGGAAAGACAATTGGATGTGCTTGATAGATCTTCAAGATGCGTACTACCACATAAAAATGACCAGACCATCCAGGGATCATCTGCGCTTCTGGCTGGGAGCCAATCATTACCAGTTTTGAGCCCTGCCCTTTGGTCTCACTACAGCCCCCAGAGTGTTCACCAAATGTATGGCAGTGGTCACGGCTCACCTGAGGTGTTTAGGATTCCAGGTGTTTCCATATCTAGCTGATTGGCTCCTCACTGCCACCACCAGGCATCAGCTTATACAAGCCAGGGACACCACTCTTTCTCACTGCAGTCATCTGGGCATTACAATAAATTCAGAAAATTCTGCCTTGTCACCATTGCAACATATCGTTTTTATCGGAGCAGAATTGAACACCACCATCACTTTGAGACTTCCAGCAGAAAGAGTCTTACTACTCCATCAACAGGTTTACAATATCATATCCAAAGACAAGGCTCCAGCATCAGAAGTGCTGAAATTGTTAGACATGATGGCAGCTGCAGTATTAGCGATACCATTGGGTTGCATGCACATGCGGATTCTGCAATGGCTGTTATTCACTCGATCTTACTAGGAGTTCCCAATGTCTCATCTCATAATGATCACAAACACATGCAAGAAGGATCTTCAGTGGTGGTTGACCTCTCTTCATGTAATGATAGGTCGTTCTTTTGTCCTACCCCCACCAGCGGCCACAGTGACCACAGACACTTCCCTGATAGGGTGAGGAGGGTATTTTTATGGAAGAACAGCCCATGGCACATGGACTGAACAGGAGACACATCTGCATATCAATGTCCCAGAGATGAGAGCAGTACTTTTAGCATTGCAGTACTTCCAGGACTCTCTTCCTCTGGGAACAATTGCAATTCAGACGGACAACATGTCAGTGGTCTGGTACTTGAACAAGCAAGGAGGAACCAAGTCCTACCCTCTTTGTCATGAGGCCCTAAGAGTATGGCAGTGGGCTACATCCACCCAGTGCTTTCTGATAGCAATGTACATCCCAGGGAAATCCAATGTGATAGCAGACAAACTGAGCAGGGCAATTTTGTTGCCAAACGAGTGGTCCCTCAAGAAAGAGATAGCAGTGAGAATTTTCCACAGGTGGGGCCAGCCTTGCTGCGACATTTTTGCCAACCACATGAACACAAAATGCAGAAGCTACTTTACCCTGATTTCCCCTCTGGGAGAAGCCCCAAGGGATGCACTCGTACACTATTGGCCTCCAGATCTCCTCTATGCATTCCCACCAATTCCCTTGATACCCATAGTACTGCAGAAAGCAAAAGCCCTGGGAAGGACTATCATTCTAATAGCCCCTCAGTGGCCTCATCAGATTTGGTTCCCCTTCCTTCATCTTCATCTGTTGGAAGAACCTTGGATTCTGGACCTAGTTCCAGTCCTTCTGACGCATTTGTTGGGGGCTCTTCATCTCTCTCTTCAGTCCCTGAAATTGACAGCTTGGCTACTCCAATTCCCAACATAGCCAGGTTCCATAACCCTATTTCCTCCATACTAGAGTTTTTGACTATGCTTTTCGATAAAGGAGCTGCAGCAGCAACAGTTTGGTTCAACTTGCTGCTATCTCTAACTTTCACCTTGGCTTTGAAGGATTAAACATAATGTCACACAAATTATCCAAAGCCTTTCTCAAAGGGACTTTTCATCTCAGACCACCTGTGAAATCCCATTATACTCCATGGAATCTAAATTTTATGCTTTCACGCATTATTCTCCCACCTTTTGAACCAGCTTCCTCATGTGATTTGAAATATTTGCCATGGAAGACTATCATTTTAGTAGCCATTACTTCTGCCGGTAGAGTGTCAGAGCTTCAAGCCTTGTGCATAAAACCTCCTTATTTAATTTTCTATGCTGACAGAGTGTCCCTGTGAACAAATCCTTCATTTTTACCCAAGGTTTGTACTAAAACAAACCTTAACCAGATCATAGATTTGCCAGTGTTCTTTCCTAAACACACCCAACAATCTAGAGTATATGCTCCACAAGCTTGATGTTCATAGTCAGCTCAGATTTTACTTGGATAGAACAAAAGAGTTCAGAAAATCAGAACAGCTTTTCGTTTCCTTTTCAGATTCCAGAAGAGGTATGCCAGTGCCAAAAACAACACTGTCTAAATGGTTATCTGATTGTATCACATTTGTTTATTCAGTTGCTAATATGCCCTTACAACACAAATTAAGGCTCATTCTACCAGAGCAGTATCCACATCTTCTGCCTTTTCTGCTTGGCTTCCTATAGACAACATTTGTGCAGCAGCCACTTGGTCAAAACCTCATACCTTTATCACTCATTACAAGGTTGACAAGGCCTCCAGGGACAGGACATCCTTTGGTTCTACTGTCTTAAAGAATATACTCCTGCGAGCCACCTGAGAAAGATGGTACTTGGGACGCTACCCATCTGTAAGAATGAATGGCGAGATAGAACAACTTCACATAAAGAAGTTATGTACTCACCATAACATTCCATGTGAGTTGTTCATCTCACCTTCATTCTTACTTCCCACCCTCCTACCCCCTCCAAGGTTTTTTCGAGGACTGAGATACTAGATCATTCCTGGTTGCTCAATCTTTCTATGGTTTTCTCCTAAAGAGTGACAGAATGATACATGGTATTATTATACACAACAAACAAGATCTGAGGTAACTCTAGGTGCATCATGTGATAGGGACTTGGCTTCAAGCTGTCTGAAGACCTCAAGCTTTGTAGTAGGCTGACTCGGAGCTGAGGATTGGCTCAGAACCCCATCTGTGAGAATGAAGGCGAGATGAACAACTCACATGAAACATTATGGTGAGTACATAACTTCTTTTTTTTTCTAAAGAGGAAGTGATCAAAGCATGCAGCAAACTCTCTAAGGGTGCATCATTAGAAATTAAAATAGGGTGATTTTTTACTGCTTTAACTAAATGTATATGTTTTGCAGATATGCACATCTTATCAGCTCTATGGCTAGACTTATAGGTATACTGTGCAACATTTGACTTAATACTCAATACATATGTTAAACCCATTGCAGATTTCTATACATCAACTAAGTGTGCTATCTAATAAGCCTTAGGTCTACTTCTAATTTCTGAAACATTTATTTAATTCTAATATTGTATATACAAAATTAGATCTTCCTGTAAAATAAGAATTTCCTTAATAACGATGATGTACTTGGGAAGCAAATAAGTACTACAAATATTAATAAAATTTGCTCGTCTATTAATGTGCCCTGTAATAGCAAAGGTCATTTTCTAAAATAACAATATTATACCTTTCCATCTTCATTCCTGAAAGGAGCATGATACCTTGTTTCCCCAATAACCTTTCGACAAAGTAACATGTTCTTATTTATGAAAATGAGTTTCTTGCAAGGCTACAACCCAAGGCTTAAACTTCCTTAAGTAGCTCATCATTCTATTCCTTTTAGCTGGATTTGTCAATCCATTAGTATTCCATGTACAAAGATAATCATTCATCTGTCAAATAATAACCCTTGAACCACCTTCCAAAAGAATTTATCAAGTATACCATTACATATATAAGGCTACCATTTACAGAATAATTATTATTTAAATAACCTTATATTAAACTAAAATAAAGTGATTGCTTGATGTAATTGTTAAAGCATTTACCTAACAAACACAAGGTACAGAGTTTGATTCTCACCCTTGAAAGGGAAATTGCCTGGGTATAAAATGATCTGCAAGGGCAGTTACCCTAGTACTTACCTATGAATGCCACTTTGGATAGTCAAAAATCAGTACATAGCTACATACATAAACAGGCAAACAGACACCTGCCCAAAACAGCTATTTAACTTTTAAAATAAGCACACCAAAAAGACATTCTGCACACACTATTTGGTTTACCTAGACCAGCAGACAGTCTCCTGCCTACGAAGGTATAACTGAAAACCCTTGTTGCCCTGTACATTTCCTCCTCAGTTGATTCCTGCCCTCCTGACCTGGAAGTATAATTGGAATGATCAGTCTTTTTGTATTATGAAAGCTCCTCCATGTGTAACCTAAAAATCCTGAAACTTGTAAAAACACCTATATTCATGTGCAGCCTTATACTCAAAGTACTTTTAATCCATTAAACTTTAGTAACAGAGTTCCAAGCAATCCAAAATCGGTCCCTTAGTTGCACAATAATTCAATACAAGATCAGCAAAATAGCCTCTACTCCTTCATGGCCAAGAAACACTTTATAAGCCAAGTGCTGTAGTTCCAAGAAGTTACAGACATACCTACAGATATCTGTAGAAAACTCCCTCAGACTTCCTGTAACCCATGCTAATAGCAAAGGTACCCAGAAAAATAATTTGCTCCATTTTTTTTTTTTGGTTACCCAAAGAAACAATTTTGTGAAAGCTTTATTGTATTATAATATTTTCTTTGTGGCACCAGAGTTATTTTTTAAATTTTTGCTTTTATCACTTGGATTATATCTAGCTGGATGTACTTGTTACTGTCTCTGCTGTTTAATTTTGTTTAATTCTAATATCAAAGTGACTGAAAAAATTAATAATTTGCTCTATTTTTGGGTTATTAGCCAAGCTCTACCATAAACAAATTACATTAGTTCTCTCATCCTTCTACCAAATGCAGCTAAAACTGACTTAACATTACTTTTGCAAGACACATTTTATCTCCGAAAACATAATGACATGTAACTAAATAACATCATCATAGAAATAAAGTTCCCAATAACAAACATTGTCTAAGCACATAACATCCACTTTGCGTATTTTCCATCTTATATTACTGTACTATGTGCTGCTTTCTGCCATTGAGGCATACAGGCCTCAAAAACAGGGAGCTCCTCTTGAGTCACAGACCAAATGGATGTTTTCAGTTTATTTAAAACAGTCAAATTTTAATTTTCTGTATGAAAGGAACTAACAGTCTCCTATTCTGCACTTGCTGATCCCTCTTCAAGATGGATCTTATTCGTGTACATCAAAGCTGTCTGAGAATCAGTAAGTCTTTAATCCTCAAGTAAAATAAACCCGAAAGATGCTCGATACAGCATGTAAAACTTTACCTTCCTTAATGTATTTACATTATAGAAGCAAAAAACTGTGCTTACTTTCACCAAGTTCAAACACAGTAATCATCTTCAGAAAGCACACATTTGCCTCCTATATTATACACCTTGCCTCTTCATCAAAGTAATGCCAATACCTAGTCTTTCAGTTTTAAAGTTTGTAAACATATCATATCATGTAATTGGCTGTTATGTAGTTACTTCTGAACTGGGTGATAAAGACTGTGTGGCCCTTGCATTTTAATTTGACTTAAATGCAGCCCAGCCCAACCTGCCAAATTCTCCTGTACATAGGAGACACAGTCATGACCATGTCTTTTTCAGGTATTCAAATAATATGAAAATGTTTCCACTCAAATGTAACCCTGTGGTCAATCTGAAGCTACTTAGCCATCTCCAGTTCAGCTATTAAATAAGCATACTGTTCTTTTAACTCTTTGTTCTCATTTCAAAACTCTTCAGTGGTGCCACTGATGGAAAGGATTTCACCACCTCATCGACTTTCTCCTTAGCTGCAGCAAAAAAGTATCAGGTGTAGCACTCTGTTTCTCTTTTGCCAATATTAATTATTCCTGAGACACATTCTTTGTTACCACAGTCTCTTAACTCCTTTTGAAGGCTATCCAGGGAAGGATTGTCTTTGTAACAATCTGCAATCCAATCTCCAGTTACATCCAAAAACCTTGGCAACCTTGATAAAATAACTACGGTCTTCAGTCATTTCTAGTTTTTTCTCATCAATACCAGTACTTCAACTATTATTACTCTAAGGTATTTCCAAAACCTGCAGCGTATGTAAAAAAGGACAAGTTACTCAGGAGAAATAGGGGAGCACATCTTCTCTCTACAGCACCATTTGTGAACATCGTATTTTTTTCTCTGGGACTGTTTCATCATATATTCACTTTTTTAATTTCTCCATATCTTTTGAGTTTCTAATACCATGACTGGAATGGACTCCATTCCTAAGTCAAAGTGCAATTAAAGTTCATGAAATTAGTATTGTTTCAATCTTTGAGGTCAGCCAAAAGTGCTCTTTGCAGCACCCGCAATGTGCCCAGTAATGACTCCTCCTGCAATTCCTATGGAGTTAACATGTACTGGTAACATAGCTAAATACGATTATAGTCTTTTTTTATAAGACACTTTGCTCCTACTACTATTGGGACTGTCTGGTTATCTTTCTTCCACATTGCTCTCATTTCTGCCTGAAACATCTTGCTATTTTATGACTTTGTGTCTCTCTGTACACAAGACACTGTAGTCACTGGGTGTAGTGATTTCAATGAAAAGTGCTACTTTTGTCCTCTTTTTGTGGATTATTATATCTGTTTTTCTCTCATCTATCTTTTGAACTTTTGGTAATGGGTAATCCCATGTGATATAGACTTCATCATTTTTATGATGTTTTGTGGTTCATGTTTCCAGTGTTTTTCAGCCACTTCAGTACCAACATTTGCCCAATCCCCAGTGCAACAATCTTGCCACATTATTATGCCTGTCAACATACAATCCTTCTGCCATTAGTATGTCACAACTGATAATGAGATGTGTGACTGTTTCCAATTCTGTTTTACAAAACCTACACTCCGTATAACATATGGGATGATACATGCAGTGTAGTTCAATGCTTAACAGGATTCATGCATGCTATAAGACGTTAAATTCCAGGTCTTATTAAGGCACCTTTCATCAGCAGGTGTGTGTGTGTGTGTGTGTGTGTGTGTGTGTGTGTGTGTGTGTGTGTGTGTGTGTGTGTGTGTGTGTGTGTGTGTGTGTGAGAGTGTGAGTGTAAAAGCTGACTGACGACATGGAATCACTGGTCAATGGACATCCTGACATAAAGGTCATCCACTGAACATAATACATTGAATTAAGAATGCCTCACTACAGTTGCAGGTCAGAGAATGAACTAGACACCCAGACACCAGAGTGCTGTCAACCAGGTCATCACCATGGAATCTCTCAGAGCTATAATGCATAGTACAATTGTATAATATGTGCCTCTGTCAGCAGTACTTGCTTGCTGCTGTTCTTGAATTCTGCCTTCACCATTGTCATGCACGGGGATTCTACCCCATAACCTTTCTGCACCATCACATTCACTCTGTTTCATTAAACTTTAGCATTCATACTGTAATAAAGTGCCCTGATGCTTTTGACTGGTTGCCTGTTTTGGGCTACATCCTCTATCAATAGTTTTTACAGTTCCACATCTGGAATTCCCAGAAGACCTTTCTCAAGGAGCTACTTGTATCAGACAGCATCTTTGGTAGGATTCCTTTTCACCTGAGCCTATTGTCCATTAACCCTGTATCCTTGGTGGGGGTCATATTTTTTTGCAACATAACTGCATAAAACATATATAATTTGATGGGGTAACACATTTTTGAAGGTTTCACACATCATTCCATATAACAAAGAACAACACTAGAAGTACATTAGTACCCTCCAAACTTTAACACACTTTACAAAGTGGAAATCATATCCTACTGTTAGGAGAAAATCACTGGTGACATCCAAATGACATCATTGTGATCAGTTTGAATAAAGCTAGTTTGACTGGCACTAGGGAACTTAAATGAGCCTCACCACTAACTCTTACAGTTTAACCAGAGGTCTGGTGGTCTTAATGTTAGCTTTATCAGTTGGGGGTGTGCAAAGGGTACAGCCTCTTGCAAGGATGGGGCAGCACCCGCATAAATAGTTTTGACAAGTTACTTGTTTGGTCTTCTGGTTGTTACCAAATGAGTTTTGATCTAGTGGGATTTCATAAATTCTGCTAAATCCCATACATGCCACATGCTTATTTGCTTGTCTGTTTGTCCATCTGGCAGGCAAACTGGTCCAAGGACATTTTAGCTATTCTAGTATGCATGTACTGTGGAAGAACCTCAGTGCATGTAATTATGAAACATTTTACCCCTGCTAAATATATATAGTAACTCTGAGGCTGCACAATCCCTGGGGAAAGGGAATATTCCCCTACCCAGGGGCTGTCAATCTCACACACTATTCGACTATCAAATGCGGTCGGTTAAACAGATTTCAACCAAACTCCCTATCGACCAAACCAATGAAATCCCTGAATAAATAGTGTGAATATATGCACAGATAATGCACTACCTATTAAAATGAGCTAACAGTAAGATAAAGATAGCAAATAGTTTAATACAGATTCTTTGCTAATTGAAGGATTTGCAATACATAATGGAAAATAATTAACTTTAACATGTTACATAAAAGTGATAAAAAAAAATGACAGACACTAACAGCTGCATAATCAGCCACCCTCCCTATAGCAGGTAAATTTAGATGATACCTTAATGTACTTAACAAGCATATGTTTGAATCTACCATAAATCAAGCCATTTTGAAGCTCTGATAGGTGGACATTTCTTGTAGCAGATAAGATTTTTGTTAATACTTTTTTTTCTGCTAAAGCTAACTTGAAAGTATGTCTGTTGGGTGTCGTTGCTCTTTCTGCAGTATGACCAAAGAGTGCAGTAGTAGTTCTTTTCTTTTCTATTTTGTGTTACTCATTTTTTCACAGCATTCACATACATTATATACAGTAATTAACAGAGACATATATTAACATATCCTCCAAGTAAGTCTGAAAGCCTAAACATTGATTGTCTTTAATCTTCCATCACTGTCCTTCTGACAAATATTAATAACATATCTTTGACCTTAACACTGAACTAATTTCAGAATCCATAGAGTCATATAATTCAAACTACTGCTCTAGTACTTAACTTACTGTCTTTAAAAGTAATGAAAAAAAACTATCCTTGTTATTAAACCCTTACTACTTCATATTCCTCGTTCCTTCCACTCTTTTCTCTCCTCTTCACTTTACCGCTACCATGACTCACATGCTTATTTCCTCATCTCTTCACTCCCATCTCTCAGCCATCCAACTCAGACCAACACTTTGGGAAATTCTGATACACCCCCTTACGTCTTTCCTCACTTTTCCATACAACCATGTATTCTGACTCACTCTTTAGTTATCCTATTACCCTCCTAAAAAGTATCCACTCTCCTTCAAGCTACTTGACATTTGCCAATCACATTATTAAAATCTAAAAACAACACTTCCAATCCTTCCTCATTCCTGTTTTCCACTTGCACAACTCTTTCCTCATTTCTCCCCTTTTCTTCTCTTCTGTCAAGATATCCAGTGCTAAATCTAACACATCTCCACATCTACTATTCCTCACAAGTTTTTAAATCGATGTTTCTTTCCATTTTCTTAAAATGCTTACCAAGTTCTCCATCTCCCTCCTTCCTTAAACTCATTTTGGTTTATATTTTTCATTTTCTTTAATCTATGTGCCACATTTACTGCCCTCATATACCACCCCAAATCTGGCATACCTCACTCGCCATCTCTTCTCCTTGTTCTTAGCAAATCTACTCTTCCCTCCTCTCCATCTAAACTTATCATATAATTTCTCAAGCTCACTCATGCATCTTGTGCTGTGGATGTACACTAACATGTCTCACTAAATAAACCACATGCAGCAAAATTATGTATCTTACCACCTCTGTTCTCCCCATTCATTGTTGGTATTGGAGCCAACCACCTGTCCAACAACTTGCATATTTTCTTCCTCAGGCCCTTCTAGCTTTTAATACACATCTAATCCACTGATGCATATACCTTTAACCATCATATCTCCCCTCCCTCCACCCATGTCAAAAATATCTTGCTCCTCTCCCCCTCCCAGCCTGAACTGCTCTTTCCTTCTGTGGATGGAAACATAGGCCTGGTTCCTCCTCAGATTTAACAAAGATATCCACTGCCTCTGGGAACTGCCTTTCTAAATCCTTTAATAAAATCATGCGGTCATCTGGAAAGCATTGAATTCCCCATTTCAATATCTCATTGCCTTGCTCTCTTTCTACACTCCTTGCCCACAGCACAAAACTTTCCAATGTAATTAGTAGCATCCCCATCTCATCCCTCTTTCTAATGCAGCATTTTAAACCTGCCCCCATTCACAAGTGCCTTCACTCTGGCCTTCTGTACAATGTTTTCACCCATTCAGCCATCTGCTTTCCAGTACCATCTGCCTTAAAATCTCCAAAATAGGCTATCTAAAGCCTTCTGTATGTCTATGAACACCACACTTGCCTTACCCTGCTCTCTTTCTGCCCAAACTACAAAATTAATCAGTGTCCCAAATGATCTGTTGAAAACATCCTTTGCATAAATCTTACTTCCTCTTTTTCTATCACTTTCCTTGAAAATTGATCCTGCGTTGTCTTCACTACCCTATCACCAAGTTTTACATCTGCATTATATACTCAAATGGGTCTGCAGTTGCCAGGGTCTACAAATTCTGATGAATCTTTATGTAATACCATCACAGAATCGTTGTACAAGAAATCAGGCATAGCCACTCTTTCTATAATCACATTAAATACAACTTTAAATCAGCTCTTATTTGTACTATATCTGTTTATAAAAATAAACAAGATATCCATCCAGAACCCCAGCCTTACCTATCTTCATATATCCAATGACCTCCAATTATATCCCAATTTAAATTTTCTTATCCACTCTTCCTCTGTCTTTCTGTATTCTTTTTTCTCCCAGCAGCACCCTCTTTCCTTGAATTTGTGTTCCTGGCTTGTCTTGTACATGAGGAAATATCAATAAGAAACAATCACGCCAACACGTCAATGGATCCAACTGAAGATAAAATAGTACCCACAAACTAAAATTCAATTCTTCTTTATTGTAAAACACAGTTGATTAAGCGCTTTCATCCATAGTAATGTGGACTTCATCAGAATACTCTTAATTCATTAAATGATGTATTTATAATCACATTTTTGGCGCCAAATTACCTCATTAAAATCATTAACTGTACATAAAGGGCCAAGCACGTCCTGCATAATAATAAAATAACCTGTTCAAATCTTTGCCCTATAAGATACTACACTATCTTTCTGATACATCTATACGTAAATTAATACATTCTTGTAAAATACTGATGTGTTAAAATATGCTAATACAAACCCCTACTTTTATTCTAGTTTCATAACAATTGCTGAAAAACCTACATAAATTCATTATAATGCACTATTGGAAATAATGCACATACCAACTTGTGTACATAAACTATCCTATCAGATATAAAATCCAACATATAATACATCCAACAAAAATATCCAACATAAAATACATTCAATAAAAATCCTACAGACTATAAAAATACTAGACAATGCATTAAAATTAAATGAAATAAAGTAAAATATATTGAACAATATGACAGCCTATGCTTGTAATTGTAAAATTGGCTTAATTGTAATGTGGTCATTCAGACCTGGTGTATTTAAAGCATCAGTTAACAATTGCCACTTGGTCTCCTTGTATCACAACATTGCTTTATAGTTGCCCCCCTGGGCCCATTTTAATTTGTTCTAAAATTGCAAACTTAAAAAAATCTTTCCCCCTTCACTTCCAAATGTCTATAAAGAACATTAGTACTGTCCTTCCTTTTAATGTTATACAAATGATCATAAATTCTCTTTTTAAGGCATCTCTCCATTTTATCTATATAATAACATGGACAAGCCATGCACTTGGCCATATATATAACATATTTGGAATTACAGTTCCCCTGCCTAAAAGTAATCCTAGTTTTGTTAACATTTTCAAGAATAACACCCTCATCCTCAAGAATGGCATGGCATTGCCTACAATTCCCACATTTTCCTGGTGTGTTTTTCACTTTTGTCATAAACACTCATAATACTACTCTGTTCCAAATTCCTCTTTAAATTACTGCCCATCTTATAAACAAATAGGGGTGCTACCCCTGCCACATTCCTTTTGTCATTATCTGCCAATAAAATATTCCAATTGTTCGTCATTATCTGCTTCACTTGGTTAACGTAAGGGGAATGTTCCAAAATACAGGCTTGTTGGTAGTTCCTATCATTATTGTTAGTATAATTATTTACTGGTTTAAATGTAGTTTTCCCCAAAATAGGTGGATACTTATTACACCATTCACTGATGACGTACCTCTTAATGTCATCTAACATGTCAATGGGGTATCCCCTCTGACTAAACAGGGTCCAAATAAATTCAATTTCCTCAATCATATCTGAATACTGACAGGTCATATGGGCCGCTCGTATACATTGCCCCTTTTAAATATTCCTCATCAGTTTTCTTGGATGGTTACTAGTATATTCTAAATAACTATTAGAGAAAGACTCTTTTCTATATATGTTGGACTTAAATCCATCATTTGTATTGGATATGTAAGTATCTAAATATGCAATACCTCTTGTGTTACAAGTGTGCGTGAATTGAAGAAATGTAGTAGAATTGTTAATGTAATACATAAACTCCTCAAATAACTCATAGGGACCGTCCCACAAAACAAATATGTCATCCAAAAACCTGGAGTAATGTCAAATGTGCTTATAATATTTACTCTCCTGAAGATGTGTTGGTTCTCCCAATCTAACATTACCAGGTTTGCAAACATGGGGGCGCAAGCTGCCCCCATGGCCACACCCTTGGTTTGCCGATAATACTCACCCTCATAGTAAATAAAGTTGTAATCAAGCACCAAAGACATACACTCCATGATGAGGGTGACAAATCCCCCAATCTAGGCTGGCATACTGTCTGATGCTGTTTCAAAAACCATCTAATCCTAACTGCTTAGGTATTACATGAAAATAAATCTATAACATCTATGGTGATAAATTAAAGCCCTTCCTTCCAAAGATTAGGGGTGAGACTACTTAAGAATTCCCATGATTCTTTTATCATATGTGGGATTTTCCCATGGATATGCTTTAACCACTTATCTGTGGCCAAAATTGGATGTTCATCCTTAAGAAAATTATAGACCTCAGTAGTTATACGATTATCCAAAATGAATTCCTCTAAATACATGTCAATGCGCTTATACTCATCATATATTTCATTAATAGATACTATTTTGTAATTCCCAAATGTCTGTAAGATCTCAAACATTTTCACAGCGTATTCCAAAGCATCATATATGACCACCCCCCCACCCTTATCGGGTTTCATGACCCTAATGTTGTGGTCATTCTTGAGCTCCCTCAAAGTACATGCCTCATTACCTGATACATTATATCTAATTCTTGTATGTTTTAAGTCATTCTGTAAACCATAAATTTCCTTAGTCACCATTCTTTCATACACTGCAACACTGGGGTGGGTAGGGGGTACATAGGTACTTTTCTTCTTTAAAACACCTAAACTCCCAGATTTGGTGTTGTTCTGGAACTGGATAGCTAGATTTATTTTTCTTAGAAACAATTTTATTTCCTTTAAGCAATCTTTATGGTTTCCTTTTGGATAATCATATAACTACTGAGGTCTATAATTTTCTTAATGTTGAATATCCAATTTTGGCCACAATTGTAGTTATACCTAAGACACATAGGAGCATCACCAATCCACCCTTTCAGCCAATTGTATCAAGAAGTCATTCCAAAACATTTCCTTTTGGCGTTGCCATAGATAAGTGGTTAAAGCATATCCATGGGAAAATCCCACATATGATAAAGGATTCATGGGAATTCTTAAGTAGTCTCACCCCCAATCTTTGGAAGGAAGGGCTTTACTTTATCACCATAGACGTTATAGATTTATTTTCATGTATACCTAAGCAGTTAGGATTAGATGTTTTTTGTAACAGCATCAGACAGTATGCCAGCCTGGATTGGGAATTTGTCACCCTCATCATGGAGTGTATGTCTTTGGTGCTTGATTACAACTTTATTTACTATGAGGGTGAGTATTATCCGCAAACCAGAGGTGTGACCATGGGGGCAGCTTGCGCCCCCATGTTCGCAAACCTGGTAATGTTAGATTGGGAGAACCAACACATCTTCAAGAGTAAATATTATAAGGACATTCGGCATTACTCCAGGTTTTTGGATGACATATTTGTTTTGTGGGATGGTCCCTATGAGATATCTGAGGAGTTTATGCATTACATTAACAATTTTACTACATTTCTTCGATTCACGCACACTTGTAACACAGGGGGTATTGCATATTTAGATACTTACATATCCAATACAAATGATGGATTTAAGTCCAACAAATATAGAAAAGAGACTTTCTCTAATAGTTATTTAGAATATACTAGTAACCATCCAAGAAAACCGATGAGGAATATTTAAAATGGGTGATGTATACGAGCGGCCTGTATGACCTGTCTGTATTCAGATATGATTGAGGAAATGGAATTCATTTGGACCCTGTTTAGTCAGAGGGGATACCCCATTCACATGTTAGATGACGTTAAGAGGTACATCATCAGTGAATGGAGTAATAAGTACCCACCTATTTTGGGGAAAACTGCATTTAAACCAGTAAATAATTATACTAACAATAATGATAGGAACTATCAACGAGCCTGTATTTTGGAATATTCCCCTTACGTTAACCAAGTGAAGTGGATAATGATGAACAATTCGAATATTTTATTGACATAAGGAATGTGGTAGGGGTAATACCCCTATTTGTTTATAAAATGGGTAGTAATTTAAAGAGGAATTTGGAACAGAGTAGTATTATAAGTGTTTATGACAAAAGTGAAAAACACACCAGAAAATGTGGGAATTGTAGGCAATGCCATGCCATTCTTGAGGATGAGGGTGTTATTCTTGAAAATGTTAACAAAACTAGGATTACTTTTAGGCAGGGGAACTGTAATTCCAAATATGTTTAAAAAAAAAAATATATATATATATATATATATATATATATATATATATATATATATATGTAGCTAAGTGCATGGCTTGTCCATGTTATTATATAGGAAAAATGGAAATATGCCTTAAAAAGAGAATTTATGATCATTTGTATAACATTAAAAGAAAGCACAGTACTAATGCTCTTCATAGACATTTGGAATTGAAGACAGAAAGACTTTTTTTAAGTTTGCAATTTTAGAACAAATTAAAATGGGCCCGAGGGGGGGGCAACTATAAAGCAATGTTGGGATACAAGGAGACTAAGTAGCAATTGTTAACTGATGCTTTAAATATACCATGTCTGAATGACCACATTGCAATTAAGCCCATTTTATAATTACAAGCATAGGCAGTCATATTGTTCGGTATATTTTATTTTATTTCATTTAATTTTAATGCATTGTCTAGTATTGTTATAGTCTGTAGGATTTTTATTGGATGTATTATATGTTGGATATTTTTGTTGGATGTATTATACGTTGGATTTTATATCCGATAGAATAGTTTATGTACACAGGTTGGTATGTGCATTATTTCCAGTAGTGCATTATAATGAATTTATGTAGGTTTTTCAGCAATTGTTTTGAAACTAGAATAAAAGTAGGGTTTTGTATTAGCATGTTTTAACACATCAGTATTTTACAAGAATGCATTCATTTACATATAGCTGTATCAGAAAGATAGTGTAGTATTTTATAGGGCAAAGATTTGAACAGGTTATTTTATTATTATGTAGGACATGCTTTGCCCTTTATGTATAGTTAATAATTTTAATGAGGTAATTTGGCGCCAAAAATGTGATTATAAATACATCAGTTAATGAATTAAGAGTATTCTGATGAAGTCCACATTACTGTGGATGAAAGCGCTTAATCAACTGTGTTTTACAATAAAGAAGAATTGAATTTTACTTTGTGGGTGCTATTTTATCTTCAGTTGGATCCATTGACATGTTGGCATGATGGTTTCTTATTGATATTTCCTCAGTTGACTTTATGCTATTTTCTTGTACATGTAAATTTGCTTCCATAATTCCATAAAATACCATTTCATTTCTGCAACTTAGTTACTATCCATCCTCAACTTCTAAATAACTAACTTAATGTCAGCCTCATCTTGCCACCAACATGTTGTTCCCTTCTAGCCAATTTTGATTGCATTTTAGATTCATCTGCTTCTTCAATTTATGCTTTCACCATCTTAATATCCTCCTCCAAAACATCCATAGAATCATAGTAGCATAGGATCATAGGAAGTTACTAGGCTATTGGCCCTGAGGCCCTTACAAGCCTATCTAAGAATTTATCCCATGTTTAGACAAGTCAGCATCCGATGCTCCTGTCCAGCAGGGACACAGGTGGAATCCCAAGGATATATTTTCTGTTTCCCATCCAGTTATCCAGGTTGTACTTAAAAAGGAGTAAAGAGGTGCTCTGCTTGACATGAACAGAGAGTCTATTCCACAGATGGGGGAGTCTGTGGTACACAAATCTGTCCCACCAACAAGTCCTATTAATGTCATAGACCAGGTTGAGGCCGTGTGTGTGGGTTACTAGAATGGAGCTTGACTTGTGGATATGTAGCAGTCCCATCAAGGCTGGGTCCAAGATCACCTTGTATGCAGTGGTGGCTGGTGACTTCAAATCAAAGGGGGGGGTCTGCAAGAGACAGCTGAATGGGTGGAACCAACAGCAAGTGGTGTGGCCAACTAGAGAGGGGTGGGGCCATGCTCAGAACTACAAAAACTGGGACTTTAATTAAATACGCTGCCCTGGGTGCCAAACCTTCATTATGAGAATCCAATCAAGATAAAATAAAGTGTAGAAGAAAAAAATATTTCAATGCATTGGCTACATGACAGCTTACTTAATATCTAGATGGAAACAAAAAGGTTGTGAGGCATGAAAAAATAAATTACTTTTTAAAGACATTACTGGAATGGCAGTCAAAATCAAGTATAAAAAACAAGCAGCACTCAACTTAAATCACTTCTCCTTGCACTGCAGTTCTAATTATAATTTATATTCAGCTTTATAAAAGCACCAAGTAACATGCTGAAAGTAGCAATCTCTGTGATACTCCCACTTGTAAAAATGTTTCTTATCGAAAAAAGGCCTGCTGCCTGACAACAATTATCTACTTGTTTCATGGAGGAAACATGATTAAAGTAAAAAATGAACAGCAAACAGGAAACAAGCTCAAGATAAATTGCTTAAAGGATTACTGCACAGGTTATGGACCACACATGATAGATTGGCGTTCTGTTTAGTTTATGGGTAAAGCCTGCAAAGATGACTGCTAGTCTCCAACAAATGTAATAACCTTCTGAAAACACTGTAATCATGTCCTTTATTACAAATACTGTCATACGCATGTCAATACCTAAGGCTTATACATTATCTAGTTATGTAAATATTCTCTACATGGTAACAGCAAAAAGACTTTTTCAATGTTGGTAATTCTTTTAACAGTATGCTTATTAAAGCTTACTTGCATCTTACAATCTCAGACAAGCTTACCTGATGGTCATTAAAGCATTGCTGCTTAAACACAGAGCAACAGGCACTGCAACAACATTCATTTTCTGAATAATAAGAGGTATAAATCAACAGTATAAAATATGACAGAAAACCAGAACATTCTGCAAAATCAAGGGCAGATGAAAAACCACTGTAGTACGTGTGTCTACCTTGGATGGGGGATTACTCTGCACACTTACACCTGCATAACTGCTCCGTGCCTTGCTTGGACATATCCAATCACTATATGGGGGAGTGGGGTGCAACAAGTATGTCACAATCTGAAATGTCTCTGGCTGACGGGGATGAACCTGACACATTTGTCATACCTTTCAACCTTAGAGCAAGAAATCAGGACAAAGCCATAAATAGAAGTGAGACAAAGACCTAAAAATAAGGAGAATGTTTAAATATTGCTCTTATAAACTTAGAAAGATACTAGAATAGTACTGCTTGCATTAGTAATTAGGGATTGTTCTTATAAACTTAAAAAGATAATAGAATAGTACTGCTTGCATTAGTATTATTTTTCTGAAAGGTATGAAATCTGAAACTCAAATGTCTGTAATTATTCTCTAACTTCAATCTTTAATGATTTGCCACTAATTTGCCAGAAAACCACAAATGTATGAAAAAATGGACCAAAAATGTGATGCAAAGATATAAAATAGCCTCACAATACAACTGGAAACCTGTCAAAGAAGGGACACTTTTTAATATTAGTACTGTTAACTTGAGCAGCTGACAAAATAAGAGAATCTACATGTATTTCTGAAATAAAAGTAATCTATAACTCTGATCACTACAATTATTTATTATCTGTAAACCCTCCACGTTTTCTTCCAAAATTGCCATTTTGCAGTGGGATTATTAGGAGGAAAGCAACATTTGAGCCAAAATCAGGGACAGTTAAGAGGTTTGGATATACCTAATTCTATAAAGTGATTTATTTGCATGTACCTCTCAACCTCTTAACATGGGAAATTATTTAGTGACTTCATTCCTAAATGATTTGCCAGAAAACCACACATTTTATGAGGAACAAACCAAAAATAATAAGAAAAAATCTATTCATTTTGTGAACATCTGGACAGTTGAGAGGTATAGTTCAGCCAGGGCTGTCTTTGTGTTTGCCACCCTTCCCCCCTTACAAAATCATGGTCAAATGGGGCCTCCCCCCTGCAGCTATTCCAATGTCCCATTATTTGGATATTTCACCTCATTTACCATAGACACTGTAATGTGCATACTGCTTTACTTCTACGATGATTTGGATTTCATTTAAAAGTTTTATTTTACATTTTACAGCACAAACACTAATAGACATATGCTAAACAAAGCAATGCAGTCTCACAATGAAAATAGACTTCACATTAAAATTTCTCTGCCCTTGAAACTCATTCATTGAAACCCACATGCAAAGAAAATACATCTGGCCAGTGTCAGATAAAAGATTAACTTTGGGCTGTTTTCAAATCATAGGGGCCTTGCACACAAAACCTACATGTGTACTTTGATACACCTTCCTGACTGTATTAAATTATATTTCTTGTATAATACAGTACAGTTGTTACAGGGCATTTTAAATTTATTGTTTTGAACATTTTTCCAGTAAACAATGAAACAAAATGCATGCACCAATAATAACAAAACTGCCCAATTCAGAACATTTCCATTATA
Organism: Protopterus annectens; assembly: GCF_019279795.1. Lineage (NCBI taxonomy): Eukaryota > Metazoa > Chordata > Ceratodontiformes > Protopteridae > Protopterus > Protopterus annectens. The sequence goes on from NC_056732.1 coordinate 142,053,650, forward strand.
AAAGTCTACTCAAACTTCTACAATCCACCATTATCAGTAAATCTGCACAATATCTGCAGAAGTAAAAGCCATCTAAATAATTCCACATTAAAGAGATATGTAACCAATGAGGAGGTTGATGCTAGCAAACGACTTTATATTTCATTGCTTCATCTACAAATAAAGTGCCTGTTGCCCTTGAGGAATAAATTGCCTATGTTACATTAAAAAAATGGTACACTAGTAATATTGCAATAGGGAATGGATGGCAAACTGATAACAGGTTCATAGTTACTAGGTATCTCCACCAAAGAGGACATTCTCAGGACTGCAGCATCCACCTCCTTTAAAAGTACAACACAGTACAGTATCAGCAATGCATCTGATACTGCGGGAGTAGTACCCACAGCCTTCTGCATCAAAAGCAAGTACACTACCTGTTGTGCTATTAACAATGCCAACAGATTCAGCATAAGCAGCAATAAACTTTGCTTCCCCTGAAGCTCTCACCTCCTTGTAAAATCCATTCGACACTCAACTGTATCTCTCAGCTTTGCAGCACAAGAAATCTGAAAAAAGCCATTTATTGTTGGGGGACAAAAGCCCAAAACCAGGGACACATTTTAAACATTGCTTGTATAATCTTGGAAAGTTGCTAGAATAAAATGATGTGTTACCACCATGCCTTTCACCACCAAGTCTTGAACCCAAGACCCTGTGCACTACAGTCAGAGCAACATACCACTATGCCAAATCAGCTCTTTCTTGAAAGAGAGGAAGACTGAAACTTAAATGGCTATCATTTAGTGAATTCAGTTCTCACCATAGCTCTCAACCTCTTAGCACAAAACACCTGGATAATGCCAATAATGGGGGAATACAGCCCCCAATCATATTCAGTGAATTCAGTCCTCACCATAACTCTCAACCTCTTAGCACAAAAAACCTGGACAAAACCAATAATGGGGGAATACAGCCCCAAAAATAAGGACAGATTTCAAATATTGATCTTATAAACTTAGAAAATTGCTAGAATAAAAGGTTTTGTGTTACCATGTACTTTCTGAAGAATGTGAAGTCTGAAATTCAAATGCCTGTCATTATTTAGTGAATTCAAAATCCAGAAAACCACAGATTTTATGAGGAACAGAACAAAAATATGAGGCAAAAATCTGAAATGTCTTCACAGGTGGTGGGGGGTAGGGAATTCAGGCTCTTGCTTCCTGCACCTATGGTACAGGGTTTGACCCTGAGTTATTCTCTAGCCACCAGGTATATTTCCTGAGTTTCTTTTTAGCCAGTAGATATATTTAACTGGGGCATTTTACAGACACACACACACACACACACACACACACACACACACACACACACACACACACACACACACACACACACACACAGTGTTTGTCAGCTTCAGAATCCATTTGTGTAGCATTCCCGCAAGAGCGAGCAGCTATCCAGCCTGCAGACATTGCAGTCCAATCTCCTTCCAGTGGGCATCTCTGTAGTCTGATGCCTTCTTCCTAATTTGGACTGCTGTTTAACCAGTCCAGATTTTTGCACGCATGCATGAAGTTCCGGGAATGCCGAGCATGCATGCGCAGAGTTCTGGGACTTGCTATTGTTTTTTCCTATTTTGTTTTTTTTTTTATAGTGGGGGGGGGCTGCAGTCCTGCAGTCCAATAGCATGAGCCACCGCTGCTTGTATGCCAGACCAAGGTCACCTCTGAGGAGTTTGTATGAAACTGAGTAGAGGGATATGGCTTTTAGCCTATCTGTGTGTGGTAGATTTTTGAGGCCCTGGATTCTCTTGGTGAGGAACCTCTTTGGTCTCTCCAGCTGCTGCATGTGCTTTGCAAGGTACATGCCGAACTGGGCATTGTACTCAATAACAGGCCTTATAAGGGAAGAGTACAGGGATGTTATAACCTCCTTGTCTCTGTACAGGGATGTTATGACCTCCTTGTCTCTGGATGAGATACCCTTACTTATGGGCCATGTAGAAAGCTTTCTGTACAATGGAAGCAACATGATGGTCAAAAGTCAGGTTATCAACCTGGGTGCCCAGATCCCTCACGACTGATTGTGTGCTTAGAACATTGTTATTAATGTGATAATTTGTGGAAGCATCACTCTCCTCAAAGGGGATGATGATGCATTTTTGGTATTCAGCTTGAGGCCATGTTTCTGGCACCAGTCGTTTGTTTAGGTGAGACCCTCTTAGAGGATGGCCACTTCACTAGGGGAATTGATGGCAGCACTCAGCTTGCAGTCATCTGCAAACCTGGTCAGTCATAGCCCACTCCTTTTGGCCTACACCTCAGAAAAGTATATCCCAAATAACACAGGCCCAAGAATGACCCCTGGGGTATGCTGCTTATTACAGGTCTACTGCTTGAGGTGGCTTCCCCTATTTTGACTAAGTGGGTTCTATCAGTGAGCCAGTTAGCTACCCATCTGGTAACATACAGGCTGATGCCTAGTTGAGAGAGTGTATCTATTATGCCTGAATGGGGAATAGTGTTGAAGCCTTTGGCCAGGTCAAGGTAGGAGGTGTGCACCATCTTCCCCTCATCCATGGGTTTGGTGTCTGTCTCAAAGAAGATGACCAAATTTAACAGACATGCCCTCCCCTTGATGAAGCCAAACTGTGTGGGATTGAGTGTTTGGAAGTTGCCAATATCCTTGTTAATGAGGTCCATGATAATCCATTTCATGGCCTTGCAGATCAGGCTAGTTAGGCTGATAGGTCTATAATTTCCTAGATTGGTTGATGCTCCACCTTTGTGCACAGGGATGGCAGTGGCTGTCCTCCACTCAGCTGGGACAAAGCCAGTACTCAGGCTTTGGTTAAATAGGGTGCCTAATGGTGCTGCAAGTTCCTACCTGAGTTCATGTAAGATGCGGCCTGAGATGTTAGTGGGTCCCATGTAGGCTCTATTTTTGCCATTGAGAGAGCAGTGATGACCAGTTTCTTAGATATAAGGGGAAGGAGGCAGGTACTGGCAATGTCCTGATTTCCTGATGCGAGGGACAGAGGGGTGATGTTTTTGCTGAATCTGTCATCCAAAAAGTTTTCTATATCTACGGCATTTATATATGTGGTGTCCTTCACCACCATTTCTGAACAGATCTGGGTGCTTCCATTGAGATTGCGGACATATGTGAAGAAGGCCTTATGATTGCCTCTAGTAGATGTAGCCAATTTGGACTCAAAGTTTGCTTTGGAGGATTTCACTTGTGCTCTTATTTGGTTGTTCAGGCTAAGGACAGATTGCTTCCAATTGTACACCTGCTCCTTCTTGGTCCTGTACAGTAATTTTTTCCTTTTGTTATAGAGATCCCCATAACTTTTATACACTTCCAGCAAATCATCAGTTTATCCTCTAATTTCTTTATTTTATTCTGACTTTCCCTCTGCATCTTCTCCTTTTCTTAAACCCCCTCTCCATGTAGCCTTAACTCCTCCCATTCTCTCATTCCAACTGTATCTTCTTCAGACCTATTGTCCCTCAGTATTTGTCATATCATCACCTGACTCCAGTTCAAGTGATCATTTTGTATGCTATAAGTAAATTACATTTTGTTTGAATTCCCCCATCCTGCTTCACAGGCACCCATCCAGTAGGTAGTGTTGAGTACAAAATTATTACATTTTGTGCACAGTTTCACTGTTAGAAAATTCCAAAAGTCCAGCTATTCATAAGTTGTAATTATTGTACAAAGCCTTCATATCATTAGCAACTTGTGATCGATACCTAAAATGTTGATAATATCAGCTGTAGCTTTTCCTCTCTAAATGTCACTACCACTTTATAATCAGGCAAACAATAATTCTGTCACTATAGGCTATATACAGTAACAATCCCTTATTATCACCTTAACTTTAGTTATTGATAAAATTCAGCCAGTGCCCTTATTCAACCACTTACCCTTGACCATTCCATCTCCTTCTTCACCATCTCAGCTTTTCCACAAATCCCCTCTACTTTATTCTCCTTGTTGAGCCAACATCACAGCTTCAAAGGGCACTACATCACACTTTCTCTATTGACCAGTACATAGAAAGCAAACTGAGATAAAATGTGTGAGAAGGCCACAAAGCATTCACTAAAGCCACCCATACATTAGTTTTACATGACTTACAGGTGCCAGAGTGATGATCCATATCTGGCTCAACCCACATTAGTTAATTTCTGGTCCATTTATCCTTAGGAGCATTCTGTTTTTTCTTCTAACTGTGATGTTCCTTCACCTGCCTCTTTGTCTCTGTCCACATTTCCTCTCTCTTTTACTTCCCCTACAAGACTATTCAAGATATCTAGATCACCCTACATATTCCTAAGATGTTGTCACTCTTTAAATGGTAATTGATCTCTTATTCCCTGTTCAGATGCTCCATTCTGTTTACCAGACTTTTTAATAGTAGTTAAAAATAAGGTCTTCTACTCCACAACCACCTATATCCTCAAGCATGTTGCTGCTCAGCCCATTACCTTCTTGTATCAGTTCATCTAGACTACCTGTTTATGTCTCCCCTCCATCAGCCCTTGTGCTGAAGCCATCAGCTTCAGAGTTCCTTTTAGGCTCAGTTCTGACCTCACTAATCACCTGTCAAATTCCACTCATCACCTTTTGACCTTATTAATTTTTATTCTTCTTGATCTTAATCCAACATTCATATGTTCCTCAACTTACATTACAATACATTCTGATTGCATCTCTCACCTTGTATACCAAAATAAGTTTGCCCCTTCCAAACAACCTACAAGGCTGCAGAATACAAGCTTTTGTAGCATTTATTGTAGCACACTTAGCTGCTATCAGCAGTAGCTGTTCCTACGCAGTAACAGCACCAGGAATTATTAGTTATGACCACTACTCCTGGTATGATTGTAGGGCAATTTCCTGTGCTTTCTCCTGCTAACCTGGTGCACTTGGGCATTCTGAGACAGCGTGGCAACTGTCTAATGTACACAGACAACCCTCTCCTCTTACCTCCCAACACTCATACATGTGAGAGATACACTTATATCACCAAACTGGAAGCAGTGCTCGCTCCAATCAGACTAGCTGGTCAAGAGGAGAAAGTCAACACTACATAGAACACACAGCCCTCCAAAATACTAACCATCACAACAGACACATAGAAACACAAACCATACACCCACCTTCACAGAGGGTCTCAATAAAAAATTTCCCAAACAACAGAGACCCCAATACAGAAATGCACTCGACTACCACAATACAACACCAACCCCAGAACACATAGCACACCACCACAGTGTGCCCCTCAACCTAAGCCTTTAAGGCAAAACACTTTGCCCACTGTAATAATCATAGGAGAATCAATTGTGAGGCACACTGATGTCCCACTCACTAGGGTGAACAAGGAGAAGGTGACAGTCAGTTGTTTATCAGATGCCAGGATCTGCCACATAACACATGCACTCAGGTTACTCCACACCAAGTACAAATATGACTCAGTCATTGTCCATGTGGGTGTGAATGACCTGAGATGTACCTCCTTGGACTACATGAAAAGAGATGTGATGGAACTCTTGGATTATGTGGCCCAGGCAGGAATGACCCTAGCCCTGAGCAGTATTCTACCATCACCTAGAATGATACCACAGTATGATCAGAAAATTATTGACTTCAACAATTGGCTATGTTTCTGGTGTCATTCTAAGGGGATCCAGCATCTGTCTGCCTGGGACGAATTAATAGACAGACCTTGATGCTTTGCCAGAGACGGCCTGCATCTGTTACCCCTGGGCTTCCAGGTACTGGTTAAGGCTCTTGCCACTCCTATAGTGCCTTTTTAGGCAGTGTTCCAAAGACCAAAATTCCACCATAACAGCTACAAACAAATGCAATGTGAGGGTCATGCTGCGCAATGCTAGAAGTCTAAATCTCAAGATGCAATCGCTCGAAGCTCTCCTCAAAATGGAGAATGTTGACATCTGTGCTGTAATGGAGACCTGGTTTAAAGAGGCAGAAAGCACCCCTGCACTCCCAGGCTGCAACTCATTCCATACCTTTTGGCCCCAGAATATGGCCAGAAGCTCCAAAAGCAGTGGTATCTCCATATTCTTAAAGGATACATAGACCTCTAGACTGGTAGCCCAGCATAATGCATCCGAGATACTTTAGGCACAACTAACAGTGGGTAAGATGGTGATACAAGTCATAGCCTGCTACAGAACACCAAACATGTCCCTAGACTCTCACTCCAAGTTCCTAAGCACCCTACCAAGGTCCAACCCAATACTCTCATACTGGGTGACTTCAAATACCCTTCCAACAACTGGGAAAACTATTCAACTACGGATGTACAAGCCGAATGCTTTCTGGAATTTATCAATTCCATTGCCTTAGACCAGCTCATTCTAGAGGAAGCAACATCCTCGACCTGGCTTTTACCAACATGGGAGACCATTGCTCCACACCTATAGTCAATTCCTCTCTGGTTAAATTCGACCACAAACTGATCACCATGGAAATCTCCATCTTGCCTACAACTCCCACTAAGGTGACCACCCGGAAAAACTTTTCTAAAGCTGACTTTGGGCTCCTAAAAACAGAGGAGGCTAACTTCTTAGCACCCATGCCAATGGAAAATAGCTGCATGACTGCCAAATCATACACCAAAGCACTGTACGAGCACGTACACAAATGCATGGACCTTGTATACCAAATAGAACTAAGACGCTCTCCTCCAAACAAAGGATGCCAATCTGGTGGTCCCCAGTCATCAATAAACTGTACAACAGAAGGAAGAAACTGTTGCAGAAAAAAATGAAGTCACAAGACTGGAAAACCTCCCTTATCAGTCTCAACAAAAAACTGAGATCCGTTATCAAATCCTCTAAAGCCAGCTATGAAGGCAGAATTGCAGCTGACACCAAAAACAACCACAAAGCCTTTTATAGCTATATCAGAAACCTCCAAGGCAATACCCAGATTTACTCTGAGTTATTGCACAATGGTGCCTCCTATACTGAGCCAACATACTTGCCGATAGATTCAGTGCCAACTTTACCCCCCCCCCCCCCCAAGGGGTCTATCACAATAGCAGAACCATTTCTGCAGCACAGGTAAAAGCTGCATTGTCCAAAAACAAGAATACAATTTACATGGGACCTGATAATATCCCTGGCTGCATCCTACATGAGGTACAAACCGAACTGTCACCACATCTGTGTGCCCTGTTCAGTCACAGCCGTACTTCAGGCTATATCCCTAATGAATGGTGCACTGCTACAGTCATCCTGCTCCGTAAAGGGGGAGCAACTACAGACCCTGGGAACTATCGCCCCATTAGCTTGATGAGTCTGGTATGCAAAGCTATGGAGCACATTATCATGGACCTGCTTAACAAAGATAAAGGCAGTCTCCAAACTCTTGACCCCACACAGTTTGGCTTTGTCAAGGGGAGATCCTGCCTGCTGAACTTGGTTGATTTCTTCAAGGCAGTCACCAAGGCTGTGGATGATGGTAAGGCAGTGCATACAGCCTACCTCGACCTGGCCAAGAACTTTGATACCATTCCCCACTCTGGTATCATTGATAAACTCACCAAACTAGGCATCAATCCTTACATCACTAAGTGAGTTGCAAATTGGCTCACAGACAGGACCTGCAGAGTGAAAGTTGTGGATTTCAAGTCAGACTGTTGACCAGTCATGAGTGGAGTCTCACCTGTTTGGCATCTACTTCTCAGAAGTCCAGGCCAACACAAAAGGACTCTGGCTGACCACATTCACTGATGACTGCAAGCTAGGAGTCATTATCAACTCCCCAAGTGATGCAGACATCCTACATAAGGGCCTCTCTGAGATGAATGACTAGTGTCAGAACCATGGCCTGAAGCTTAATGCCAAAAAATGCGTTATCATCCCCTTTGGAAAAAAAAAAAAAACAGTTCCCATGAATTACCATATTGATGGGAGCCCACTGAACATTGAAGGGGGCCATAAGAGATCTGGGCATCCATATCAACAGCCACCTCACCTTGTCATCACATTGCCACTATGGTCAGAAAGTCCTTCTACATGGCACATCTTATAACCAAAGGTTTCGCATCCAGGAAGAAAGAGGTTATCAACCCTGTCTACTCCTCCCTCATTAGACCAATCATCGAATATAATGCCACATTTGGCATGTACCTGACCAGTCACCTACAACAGCTGGAGAGGCCAGAAAGGTACCTCACAAAAAGGATCCTAGGCCTTAAACACATGTCCTACATGGACGGACTCAAGAAACTTCAGCTGTTCTCAGTCTCTTATCGTCTACTTAGAGGTGATCTCTGCTTGACTTACAAAGCCATGTCTGACCCAGCCCTACTTGAAATGCTACACCTAAAGAAATCCCAATCCCCCTGTCCCACACACTCCAGAGATCACAACCTCATTACCACAATGAACAGAACATGCTTGAGGGACGGGTTCATCTCCCAAAGACTGTCCATACTCTGGAATAAGCTTCCCATTCATGTCAAGCAGAGCACCTCATTGGCCCTCTTCAAGAGAAATCTTGATGAGTGGATGGGTAACAGAAAGGTCACCTCAGGGATCACTTCAGTTGCCCTACTGGATAGGTGGCACGGTGCCAGGGCAATTTTTATGGGCTAGGCTTGTAAAGGCTCCAGGGCCATTAGCCTAGTACACACCTATGAACAACAACTACATTGTAGCTCCTTACCTTTGGAGGATCCAGACTCCTGTTACCATCCTATCCTACTTAGGATAGGCTTACTTCGAGTAATCCTTCAAAATGTTTACTCTGGTTAATATGGTAAGGAGTTTTTCTCAGAGCCCCTTACCATATTAACTATTCCTTACATCAGTACCTATTACCTATATCATTTAACAAAAACATGCCTCTGTTTCCCACTACCAGTGCTTTTGCTGACCCTATGGACCTAATTAATCTACCATTCCAAATGTGGTGCCTCTTGTACCATCTGTTGGAGCCACTGCTCAATGAAGTAAATGGGATCTTGTCCCACTGCCCCTTCCTCAAACCCCACCACTCAGGTATTCTTCTGATAGCATCTATTCTCCATGTACATTTCTGTAACTTCAGTGTATGGTCTATAGAAGGAATGAGTACTTCTAAATTTAAAATAAAACCATATCAAAGGGCTAACAAAGATTCTGCTTATGGCTACTAGCAAGAAATAGAGACAATGAAGGGCAGAGTTACTGACTGGAAGGGTAACAGCTAAAATCAGGGGACTACACTTCTATTTAGTGGAGTTGAAAATAAGCCACCTTAAAAAAAATTCTTTCTCCTGAAAGCAATAGGTACTTTGGTTGGTATCCTGGTCAACCATTTCATAGGTTCATAGGTAAGTACTAGGCTGGCTGCCCTTGTGGGCTATGTTAAGCCTAGCCAATTTCCCTTTCAAAGTTTAGAATCAAACCCTGTACCTTATGTTTGTGAGGTAAACATGTTAACCATTATATAAACCCACAACTCTTGCAGCGGTATGTGTCGAACACATCAGAACACAAAACTGGGTGTACAAGAGAAATGTGCAAAGAATTAATACATGGCAGGTTAATGCCACTTGAGCTGATGCTCTAGCAATCCCCTGTAATCATGTCCTTTAGGGCCTGTAGCACATTCTTTAAACTGGATCGCTGGATAAGGCGAGCCTCAAACATTGTTTTGAAAAATTAATAACTATATCTCTAAAAAATAATAATAACAAATAACTACAGATGCAGCAGTGGATATTGGAACAGCTCCTATATAATCTCAACCTTTTGTCACCAAGACAGTTTCCCCAAATGAACCCTTAATAAGCATTCCCACTTTGAACTGACTATTTTTGTCTGGCTTAGAGTTCTAATGTACCTTTTCATGAACATGTTTTCTTTTGATTATAAAACACTGGACAAAATATTGTTTGGAAATATTTCCTTTCATAGGAGGTTTGAATATGTGAGCTGGGATATCTAGGAAAGAAACTTTGGGGAATTGTTGGTGTACAATCACCTCACACAAAAACGAAAACATCAGATATCACATATCTAAAATTAACAGTAAAGCAGGCACAAATAGGGAAATGTATTAAAGCTTGCATCAGAAGTTGCAGTCACAGTTTTCACGCAAGTTTTTTTTTTTCTCCTACAATCATGATGATGTAGCACTGTCAAGATTTGCTTAATGATTTAGTTTATAGTAATAACTTCACAACAGACTTCACAGGCAAATTAAATAATGTTGGCCTAAATGTATAGTGCATTAGTTTTGCTGGAACTGGGAATCATTGAGGAAGGCCTCACTTATGCTGCCCAGTTCTGGCAATGCACAGACTCACACAAGTTATTGCATTGCCAAATGAACCCCTTGACAGGCAGTCTCACTTTGAACTGACCATTCTTGTCTGACTTACCTTTTCATGAACATGTTTTCTTTTGTTTGTGAATCATATAATATGCTCATCTTATTTTTAAACTAATGTAACATGCAATAGTACTAATTTTGTAAAGATTATCCAGTCTGCATAGGTAAACATGAGTATTGATGAATATTCTGTATTTAAATACAGAGTACAAATTAGTCTGGTTAATGAAAAGAAGTACTTAGAAAGCAAGTTTTTTGTTGTTGTTTTTTTTAATAAGAAATATTTCTTGAAAATGCTGTATCCTTTATTTTTCTCTTCTAGTATTTGCCTTTAGTACAGAATATTAAAATTTTAGGACTATCAGTGGTAGTAATAACAACCACATGGTGTAGAATTTCTGTATGTAAGTGTGACCTATAAGGTTCGAAGCATATCCCAGTCTAACATTCTTCCCTGAAAAGGGGACCACTTCAGTTTTATGGGACAATCTGACTGATTATATTTTAGATACATAACAAAGATAAATAAATAGGAATAAACTCAGAAAGAACTACATTTTGCAGACATGTTTTAGTCCTTTCATCCCCTGTTATGTTTTGCCTGACTCAGAAAAAGTTGTCTAGTGAAACCAAACAAATCTCTTCTGTTACTCCCTGAGTATAAACAGTTTTGTCTCCTGAGTTCTACCCTGTTAAGAAAGACCGAATAAAAGCAATGAACTATATGTAGGCATGTTAGTATAAGCAGATGGCTATACAATGTGATGTGTAAGACTGCTGTGTGTTCCTTCTCATCCCCCACATTACTTAAATGAAATCCATATCATATGAGTGGATTTATTATCACTGGTGGTTTCTTTCATACTTGTCAGTAAATAAGAAGCAGCAAGCTGGCACATAGCAGCAGTGCTATCGTATGTCTCGACGAATATGAATAGGCAGAGAATTAGGCTTTGCTTGAAATGCCAAAACCAAAAGAAACACCACAAAGCATATCAATCAATCAAAGAACAGCGGCTAACCAAAAAAGAATGTGAAAACAGACTGGCAGTACTTGCTACAAGAACGATTGCTCTCATCTTCTATTATTCAATGTAAGGAAAATGAATACAACCCAGTTTACGTTGCCCAGTCTTCATTTCACTGCCCACTTTTGGTTGATAAGAGCTTACAGGGATTTATGTGTTATCTTTAGACCTTTGCATTTTTTTCTTAACAAACTGGCTAACAGCAGGTTGGTGATCAGTAAGGATAGAGGCCAAGGCAGAGGTCAGAGTATGGTAGCAATTTATGTTATGATATTCAAATGCCGATCATTTCTAGCTTTGTTGGATTATTCTGCTTGTTATTTAGACGTGCATTCTGATACCTTATACTGACTTCAGTTCTTCAATTACTTCTGGAGTGGCACATTGGATTACTATTTAATTTTAATCCTTTCATATATGTAGTTAAAAAAGAACAAGCAGAAAGATCACTTTCAGTATGGGTCAAGACTGACAATAAAACAGAAATATTCTAGTAAGAAACTTTGCATCAACTCTCATGCATATAACAGAATTTTGACAGCAGATAAGAACATATGATTCATTCTTTTCATCTGGTTTCCAAGGGCCAGAATTATGCATCTTAGGTAAGGAAAAACTTGTATTTTATTATTTATTAATACTTGTGACAGCTTTGTACAAACAGTTGTTAATTTTTTTCAATCCCCACTGTCTCCTTAATGCAGTTATTTTATTTAGCCACTACTGTTATTTTTTCATTGGAAACAGGGACAAATTACAAAAACTGGAAAAGTAAAATGCAGTCGCATCCAAAACCAGAAAAAATATGTTCATCAAATACTAATCTTTTTTTGCAGAGTCACTGTCTATGCATTACTGGCTATTACTTTCTAATTTATTGTATCTCAGAATTATGTGGTAGGGCTTGTTATGTTGACGTGGGGTCATTCTACATTTAGACCCTTTATCTCTTTGATATAATTTTCTGAATACACAAAGTGTACTATGTTGAGAGCATTTACTGTAGTTCTTTCTCCTACTACTAACTAGCAACAAAAATACTGTGATTTCCTATCTTTCTGACTATTCCTACCAAGAGGGTTAGTCTGTATTCTTTTCATATTTGTTAGTGACCATCTCCTTCACAGAATTTTAAGGTACATTTGAATGTTAATTGTGAAAAAAATAGCATATTTAGTGCCCGTGTTCAGACTCAGAATTGTAGTTCCAAGTATGCTGTACCCCGGGTGTGAAGCTAGTTATTTGTGACTGACAACATATAATAAATAAAGCATAATACTACTAGAACACCAATAGACTTAAAATTGAGTATTTACATCACACTTTAATCAGCGACTTCTTCAGAATAAAGGGAAGCATAAATCTGCTCCAATTAAAGGATGAAAAAATATTGTCAAATCTCAGCAACCAATAACAACAAACCAAGTTTATTCAAATTGAATGGTAATTAAAAGCATTTTTAGTGCCATTTAAAGTATCTATAAAATAATTCTGTGATATAAAAAGAACAAAGAAGGATAAACATATTACTTCAAAGATCTCAATCTTATAATGCATTTTATATTGATCATTCAATCCTGGGGGTTGATTAGTTTTAAATATAATTGTCAGTAGTTCTTTAGCTTCTAAAAGGCTTTCAAAATCTCCCACCCCCAAAATCCAAATACATGTGTTCAATGACACAGACTATAAACTTCTAAAAGGTTTTATAGTTCCTGCTATGCTTGAATAATATTTTGCTCTCATGTGATAACATACACTTAAACCAGCAATAAATAGCGACCCCCAGAATTCAATAAAGCCTACATTGTCATTTTTCACTGTGTGTGTGTGTCACTGTGCAATGCACACACGGGCACGGATAGGTTTTGATTCAGTAAGCACTGTGTATAGATGCGCACCCCCCGCACAAACAATGTAAACAATGTGGCATGCTAATTACAGCATAAGCAGCTGAATTACATGTTACTTAACCAATCTAATATGGTGTTGTTATTCAACAAGCTATAAAGCATCCATGTCAACTCTGTGCTGGTTTCCCTGCAAATTCCAAAACTTTTGGAATACAGCCACAGAAAGCTTTCTACAAGGAAAGAATGTTAGGGGCTGCTGCTGCTTTGTATGTGCTACAGGCTGAAGCCAATGCTGCTGCTGCTGCTGGTAATATGTCTAGACCAAGAAGGAGAAGAATTTTCAGACCCCATTTGACTTTTCGTAACCTACATGATATTGAAATTGTACAGCACTACAGGGTGGATAACAACATACTACAGGAACTCTGCGATCTCTGCCATCCTCAGCTTAGAGCCAGTGTCAACAGAGGGGAACTCATCCCAGTGGAGACAAAGGTATGTGTAGCCCTTAGAATCTTAGCTACAGGTACCTTTCAGAGACCAACAGCGGACATGCTGGGGGTGTCAGAGGCATCAGCACCTAGGATCCTCAAACAATTCCTGAATGCTATGTTCTCACGTGCCAGTGACCACATATATTTTCCCCATACTTCTGAGGAGAGGGCCAGAAATATGCAGGGGTTCAACCACATAGCAGACTACCCTGAAGTACTGGGTGTCATAGACTGCACATATAGAAATGAAGGCACCACCTAGGAAACAGGGTAGGCTGTACATTAACAGAAACAGCTACCACTCGGTCAATGGCCAAGTTGGGTGTAATGCCAGAGAAATTATCTTGAACACTGGCAGTTATCATGACACTCATATCTGGTACACCTCCCAATTGTACCAGATGTTTGCTAGGAGGGATATCCCACTGGGTCATCTACTGTGGGATGCAGGCTATGCACTGTAACCATGACTGATGACACCCATCAGAAATGCACACATATTTGCTCCCCCCACCCACAAAAGAATAGTCTATCCTTGTTTGTGCCACAACAGTAACTCACCTTTGTTCCCCCAACCACAGAACAGTCTATCCTTGTTTGTGCCATAACAATGACTCACCTTTGCTCCCCCATCCACAAAAGAGCAGTCTGTTCTTGTCATAACAGTAACTCAACTTGGCTCCCTCCTACCCACAAAAGGACAGTCCATCCCTATTTGTGCTATAACAAAAACTTGCCTTTGCTCCCTCCACCCATAAAAGAAGTCTATCCTTGTTTGTGCCATAATAGTAACTCACTTTTGCCCCCCCCAAAAGAACAAGAAAATTACACATTTTGCTGACAAACCATCTTTAAAATGCTAAAGGTCCTATCAAAGAAACTGTCCGTGAAACAGTTGTACATATTTATCACAACGTATTCCATTTTCATATACTGGCAATCATGTATACCTCTGAAATGGCTTGGCAAACATATCATGCAATCAGTACATTTCTAAGTAATGCATACAGATAAAATTGTAAAATCCATTGCATCAGAATTTTCTTAAATACATTCCAGCATATGCAGTATGAAGCTGAACACATGGAAGTATGCCTTCTGAAGTTCAATACTCCGCTGTGCAGATATATCCCAAAGTAATAGTGCATCTTCAGTCTTCTTCACATAAACAAGTCTCCTAACCATCGATTTGCCTAGCTACACAGTTGCCTTTTTATATGGTGTAGATTCAGGGTTGTCAGCATGGTGAAGATACAAATGAGGTGTGAACTAATTAGAATGGCTGAATCCCAAAGATTGGATCCATGTAGGGATGTAAGCATAATGCAGCCACCCCCTCAGTGTTTGTTTTTAATGTATTGCAGCTCTGACTGATTAATTTTTGGGAGAAGGAAAATGCAACAGCACTGAAGGCTGCCTTTCTTCCAGTGGGTATGTCAGATCACATCTATAAAATGTTAGATGTAAGGTTGAAAACGTAAGTAAGCAGCACACAAGTCACAGGTTCTATTCCTTTACATCCAACTTGCCCTTTATTTTTTGGCATCTGCATATGATATTATTTCCACTTAATATCCTCACACATTTTAAGGCCAATGATATAGAATGGCTTATACATTGCATGTCTCAGATTACTGCTCAGATACATAAAGAATGGCCAACAAGCACAGAAATGTAAGACAGAGCTGTATATTTGCAAGCAATAATCATGACAGGTTGTGTGATCACTAGGTGCACTACATTCAAAACTGCTAAATGTACAAATAATGCTTGTATGGTTTGATATCACTGTAGATGCCATTTCAGTTGTGTGCATATTGAGTTAAGTTCTTTGCTGTAAAGTTGTTTGTGTGGCAAAGAGGAATAAGGCATCCATCCTGTGTTCTGAAGATGCATTGGACTGAGAGTTCAAATCCAGACTTCTGTAGTAATATGTCATGTGTTCTAACATTTTCTAGTGTGTATGTCATATGTTGTTTTTTTCCTCATTTCAACTACCTCTCCTTTTTATTTCTTTTTTTCTCTTTATTTTTTATTTTTTTTTTTTTTTATTGGACAGCATTTGCGTGATGCACCACTTAGTGCAAGCATGGGAGACAGAGAAAAATGAATGTCAGGTTTGGCTGTGTTTATCTAGTTTACATGTGCGGTAGTGTGCCAACTGGACAACTGGATCACCCAGGAAGCAGACAGGGTCCTGACAGCCAAAAATAGAAACCAGATGCATTCACTTAATACTACTGGACATCACTCAAATCCAATAAGCAGCATTGCACTGCGGTTAGCAGCAAGACCTTAAGAATGATTAGTAAAATAGGAAATGTCATGTAAGTAATCCTGTGGCAGCAGGTGTTAAATGTAGGGCTGGAGTACAGATGGTCCTGTTCCCTAGTATAGGGTGTGCAACCTTTGTTTTACTATTGTGCTATTGCAGGTTATAGTAATGAACTGCTACATAGACAAGTATTTTCTCAACATTATTGTGGCAACAGGTGTAAGTGTAGGAGTCTCATACACATGGGCCTGAGTTTGAAGACAGCATATTTCATACACTTTTACTGTTGTTCTACTTCCCACTATAGTCACTCTCACTTATAACACTTGACTTTGTGCTGCTACTATTAATTATATGTATAAGGACTGAGGTGCTAGTATTGTGTCAGTTATGTATTCATTTATCTATGTATTATCTCTTTTATTCTCAAATGTATGACTGTGGGTATATTGTGTACTAAGTTCCTGTAAGCATACTTCTGCTATCTGGACTGCCATGGCCTTCACATTAGTCTAAAACACATACTCAACTGCCTGTACATCCAGTAACCTTGAATTTGCTTTGCTTGCTACTGTTGCTCTCCCGTTACCATCGCACAAATATGGTGCTTGGAGGTTCGCACTGCTAAGCACTGTGTTTGCAAGATGGTATGCAGAGAACAACATTTTCAAACAGTGTGTGCACTCCCGGTAAATGGGATAAATGGAATTGGCAGGAAAACATCACTCTCCATTGCTCTTGATCTTTGGTAGACATGGCAGGTGTTTCTGAAGAAGGTGTCAGATTTAGGACACAGAGATAGGGTGTCCAAGAGTCCAATATTGTTATTGGACTCTTAGTTAAATACCAGAGAGTCAAGCTTCTGCAGGGAGACTATTCTGCCTCCCAGTATAAGTCAGAAGCTTGGGATAGTTTGGCCTTGGCTGTAACCAGTGCCACCAGCATCCTGTGCACTGGCAACCAATGTGAGCATCATTATAATGACCTATGACAGAGGAATAGGAATACCCTTGATGCTTCAATCAAGGAATGTAGGACTGTGAACATCCCACAACCATGTAAGTATCAAATACAGAGAGTATTTGTAAGACTTAAAAGCTGAATATATACAAGACTGGTATTCATGCTAGCATTCTGTTTTGTTCTGTTTGTTCCACAGCTTGCATGGACAGGGAGGTCAATGTAAGAGCCCATGGGGTTAGATCGGCAAGGATGAGGGAAGCATATGGTGTGTATGCAGCAGAAGAGTAGCATTATAGTGGCATTAAAAGCTAAAGATAGCTTTTTTGGTATTTTACAGAGTTGTATCAACTTGAGCATGCATATCTCAACTGTAAAGCAAGTATGCATGCATTAGTCTGTAGCACAAACGAAGAATACAATATTAGACTTTAGTCGGAGGGTGTGGGTTCAAAGACCACACTTCCCAACTATACAATACTGTTAATTCTACAATTATGTATAACTTAAAGCTTTAAAGTAAAAGCTTTATACTAGTGGCACACATGCCCTGCTCAAACTGTAATCTGTATAACTGGAACACACATACGTGCATTATATGCACATGTCAAGGAGTACTTGCTGCATTCTATAGTATAGTGTGCATCTTTTAGGACCTGGTAGTCTTAAAAGTAAACGTTCTCTGTTATGGAGTGGTAGTCTTAAACGTAAAGGTTAAGGTGATAGTGTCAAATAATTGTATTAATGCATTTTATGTTCCATATGAAGATACTAATCTTATCACTTTTTTTTATCTTACCCCAAACCTTATCTCTCTTTTTATTTTATTTTTACTGTATTTTATATTATTTTATTTTATTTTTTGTTGTATTTATTATGTGAAATTAGAATGTGTCCATGTCTTCCATGTGTACCACATCACTAAATGCTCCACAGCACAGTGGGGTAGGCCTGCCCTACAGGATCTGCCTGCCTGCACTGGCTCCGGCACCAATGCCCAGCATGTCTGGGAGCCAACCTGGCAGCAGCACCTCTGCTGCCCCTGCACTACCTGCCCCCTCAGGTAGTCCTGCCCTGGAGGCCAGTCATGTGTTATCCTCTAGGAGCAGTAATGGAGATGGTAATTTTATCATTGGCAGCAAGATGCCAGGGATGGTGCATAGGGTTGTGCGTTGCTCCTTTGGTGCATGCCTACACCAGCTGGAGAGGCTGCTCTCCCTCATTTTATGCAATAGTAGGCAGAAGAGAAGGAGACATGAAGTACTCCAGCCAATGGTGGAGTGAGGTGGCAGGGATGTTATTGTTCCCTGCCACTTTTGGTCCTTTTGGCTACCTTACTAGTTCTTATTTCTTCAGAAGTGACAGTGATGACAGTCCAGTGTGTAAGAACTTGATTCTCACTTTCAACCAGCTTGATGACCATGGCTTCTGGATGACCCCACCCTCACCCCAATCATGGTGTCCACCAACCTTTTGTGTCCATCACTGTCCCTCTCTACTGTCTTGTTTGTCTTGTCTGTCTTCAATTGCTTCCTCAACTACCCAATTTACCTGACCCAGACATACCTATGCCCCTTCCCCAACATTCCTCTCTCTCTCTGTCACAAAAAAAAAAAAAAATGGGCAAAAAATCGTCGCATACATAGCTCTCCTTTTCACACACGTCTTCTTGACAAACTTGATTTGGTCCAGATGGGTATACATGATTGTGTTGACCACTCTCTCTGGAGGTGACAGCCCAAATTCAGTTAATATTTTCCACATATGTTCACTTTACAGTGTTAAAGAAATGGATAGCAGTAGTTCTTTCCTACCTCCCTCCTGCACATCCCTGCCATACTTTCCCTTTGTTCTTTCAACCCAGTACCATCTGGCCCCAAAAAGGAATGTATCACTGCATTAACTGCATTAACAATTGCTGCCACAGAGTCAGTTAAGTAACAGGTGTATTCCAGAGACTCAGTACTAACTGTCAAACTTTGTTTTCCCCCTGCTTGCTCCCCATTTCACCACTTTCCAATCTACCCCATATTAACACCTTTCATCTGGTCAAAAAATATGATCACAAACAACACACATAAGTAGCAGAAAAATCAATGGATCCATTCACTTTTGAGGCTTCATGTTTTCGAGGAGGTGCAAATTGTGCACCAATGTGCAGTGACTGTGAGAGGCTGCAAAATGCTGCTATTACCTTCATGCAATGCTGCTTAACCCTGCTGTGCTATGCCAACACAGCAACACATCTAGTATAAACAATTCATGTCATTGCATTATCACTCTGTAATGAAAAGTATTTTAAAGTATTAGATACACCTGTATTTGAACCCAGTACTATCTAGCCCAAAAATGGAATATATCAATGCATTAACACATGCTGCCACAGAGTTAGTTAAGCAGCAGGCATATATCACAGACTCAATACTAATTGTCAGACTTTAGCAATACAGCTTGCATTTACACACTGCTTACCTACACGCAAACATGTGTATCTCACATGTGTATGCACTTTGCTAACTGATGCTCAAACCTGCTCACACTATGGAAATGTTTATATTATGCTGTATTACTGTTGTTTACTGTCTATTTCCTATGTATGACATGAAATTATATGTGGAAACATTACAAACTGAGGGCCCTATCTAACAGTACATCACATATTTACAAAACAGCCATGTGTTTGCACCCCCCCTCCCCCAAGCAGTGCAACCCTAGGGTCTCAGTACTTTTTTCCAAACATATAGCAACCATACTACAAAATGTAATATCAAATGTTGTGTGCTATGCAATGCACATCAATCTGGTAACATGCAGAACTACAGCTATTGACCCATATGCCTAAAAAGCTTTATCTGCAAGGCTATCTGTACGGCTTGTGCAGAAATCAGCATAGACCATATCCACAGAGACATACATGACCTTCAACACACTTGACCCTACCCATTTTGGTTTTGTCAAGAGTACATCTTGCTTATGGACTCTTGTGTGCTTCTTGAATACTGACCTCAAAGAACTGGATGAGGGATAACAGGACATAATGCCTATGTTGAGTTATCCACAACCTTTGACACTATCTCCCATTCAAGTCATAATGAAGATCTCCCATCTGGGAATTAGGCCATACAGTACTAGGTGGATAGCCAGCTGGCTCAACGACAGAACACACACAGTCTCAAAGTTGGGGACTGCACCTCCACCACTAACTCACTCACCAGTGAAATATTACAATGATCTGTGCTGGGTCCTCAACTATTTGTAAAATACTTCCCTGAAGCCTAGGCAACAGTAGATGGCCTGTGGTTCACCAAGTTTGCAGATTAACTGTTAAGTGGAAGCACTCATATAGAGTCCCCTAATGATAGTCACATATTACAGAAGGGGCTGACACAGACTAATGATTGGTGCCAAACTCACAGACTGAACTTTAAAGCACACAATGACTCATTGTTTCCTTTGTTAATGATGTACCCCTGCCTGTTATGATATACATAGTACCCCCTAAGCTCTAACACAGTGTTGTGAGACTTAGGAACACATGTTGATAGAAATCTACACTTTCATCACTATGTGCCCATAGTGGTGGCACACACAATCTGCATTGCACACATCATAGATATGGACATCACAGTCAAGACCATGGTAGTCCTACCTCTGCTGTACTCTACCCTTATCACACCAGTAATGGAGTCCAATGCTCACATCTGCCTGTATCTCACCAGACACCTGCAGCAATTGGAGAAACCACAGGGTTGTGCCTGGGAGAATCCCAGGCCTCCAAACATGACATACATGGAAAGACTGACATACCTGTCACTGTACTTGGTATCATGCAGGCTGCTGAGAGGTGACCTATGCCTAGCCTGGAGAGCAGTCTCAGACCCTACCCTTCTGGGAATGATGGACATCTGCAGTTCAAATGGGACAAGACTAATTTACCCCAGGATTCTCAACCTAGCCTGTGACATAAACAGAACATGTTGGGGAGGCAAATATATCCCACAACAATTCACATATCTCTGTAATAGGCTCCCACTGCATGTGAAGCAATGCTCCTCAATGACCCTGTTCAAGTACAATCTTGAGTACTGGTTGGGTGATTGTAAAGTCACCTCTGGACTGGCATGTGTAACCCTCATGGATAGGGCCAGTTGCTGCTGCTCACAAACTCTCTCTGATAAAAACAACCACCCAAATATGCTCAATAAGGGTGCTTGTGTTTTTACACAGCTAAGCTTCTAAACACCCTAGTGCTATTAGTAGCCTCATGTAAACATATGAAGCTATGTGCCTATGCAGGCCTTCCAACCTGTTGTCCCCCACATGGCCTGCTAATGTCATCTACTATAAATTAACCTGCACTCTTATTTAAATCAGACTTGTGCTGGGGCACTTGCATAAAGTACTGGGTTCTGCAGTCTGTGTACTTAGGTATGGGTTCTGTTCTCACTGCAGTCAGCTTGGTGTGTGTGTGAATAGACAGTAGAGCAGAAGTGTGTATCCTACAGTTACTTCTCCAGTGACATGGATTGTCTACATTTTGATACTTGCCCATGCCTACAAATCCATTTCATGCATGTCTCCCAACCCTTTGTCCCCTACATGGCCTGCTATGGCATCTACTATAAGTACACCTACACTCCTATATAAATCAGACTTGTGCCGTGGTGCTTGCTTAAAGCACTGGATTCTGTATCTGTGTACTTATATCGGTAGGGTTCTATTCTCACTGCAGTCAAGTGTGTGTGTGTGTGTGTGTGTGTGTGTGTGTGTGTGTGTGTGTGTGTGTGTGTGTGTGTGTGTGTGTGTGTGTGAGCTCATGCTTGACATTACATAGAGCATTTTACACCAGCACATGTGACACTGTTATGTTCTCCTCAACAGACACTGCTGATGTCATCAGCTATAAAGTGTTGTCTGACACAGTCCAATTTGGGCTTGAGCTGTGGCGCTTGTGTAAAGTACTGGGTTCTTTAGTCCATGTAATTAGGTAGGGGTTCTATTCTCACTGCAGTCAGCTCTGTGTGTGTGTGTGTGTGTGTGTGTGTGTGTGTGTGTGTGTGTGTGTGTGTGTGTGTGTGTGTGTGTGTGTGAGCTGTTGCTTGACATTACACAGAGCATTTTACACCACCATTTGGGACACTGTTATCTTCTGCTCAAAAGACACTGCTGACGTCATCAGCTATAAAGTGTTGTCTGACACACTCCAAGTTGGACTTGTGCTGTGATGCTTGTGTCAAGTACTGAGTTCTGTAGTCTGTGTATTTAGATAGGCAGGGGCTCTATTCTCACTGTAGTCAACTGTGTGTGGGTGTGTGTTAGCTAGTGCTTGATATTACAGAGAGCATTTTACACCGGCATGTGGGACACCATTATCTTCTCCCAAACAGACACTGGTGGTATCATCAGCTATAAAGTGTTGTCTGACACACTCCAAGTTTGACTTGAGCTGTGGCACTTGAGTAATGTACTGGGTTTGTAGTTGTGTAATTAAATAGGTAGGGGTTCTATTCTCCCTGCAGTCAACTGGGTGTGTGATTTCTTGCTTGACATTACAAAGAGCATTTTATACCAGCATGTGGGACACTGATATGTTCTCCTCAACAGACACTGCTGATGTCATCAGCTATAAAGTGTTATCTGACACACTCCAAGTTGGACTTGAGCTGTGGAACTTGCAAAAAGTACTGGGTTCTTTAGCCTGTGTAATTAGATAGGTAGGGGCTCTATTCTAATTGCAGTCAACTGTGTGAGTGAACTGTTGCTTGACATTACAAAGAACATTTTACACCAACATGTGGGGCACTGTTATCTTCTCCTCAACAGACACTGCAGATATCATTAATTATATCACATTTTTGGATATGCAGTACTCCCACAAGGGCAGGGTCAGAGACTAGTCTGGAGGCCATGCAGAAGATACTTCATCTGATACATAAATATTGCAGTGAAAGGGCTTTTAATCTAGCCACATACATGATGGCATGGCTTGTAGGCCCTGTGCTATATTGCTGAGAAAGTCCTGTGGTCTGTCCAGCTGCTACATGTGTCTGGTGAAGTACATGTAAAAAAAGGCATTATACTCTATTAGTGTTGTAAAATTTTGGAGTGAGTTGGATGAAGTGGTGATGACTGTATCCAAGGGTGAGAGACTGGTGATTGGAGCAGATTTCAATGGATATGTTGGTGAAGGGAACAGAGGGGATGAGGAAGTGATGGGTAGGTATGGTACTAAGCAAAGGAATGTAGAAGGTCAGATGGTAGTGGATTTTGCGAAAAGGATGGATATGGCTGTGATGAATATGTATTTTAACTAGAGGGAGGAGCATAGGGTGACATGCAAGAGTGGAGGAAGATGCACACAAGTGGATTATATCTTATGTAGAAGGGCCAGTCTGAAGGAGATTGGAGACTGTAAAGTGGTGGCAGGGGAAAGTGTAGTTAGGCAGCATAGGATGGTGGTTTGTAGGATGACATTGATGATCAAGAAGAGGAGGATGACTCTGAGGGCAGCACCAAGGATCAAATGGTGGAAATTGAAAAAGGGTAATTGTGAGGTGATTTCAGGGAAGAGTTAAGACAGGCACTGGGTGGCAGTGAAGAGTTACTGAATAGCTGGGTAACTACAGCAGAGCTAGTAAGAGATATGGCCAGAAAGGTGCTTGGTGTGAAATCTGGAAAGAGGAAGGAGGACAAGGAGACCTGGTGTGGAATGAAGAAGTACAGGAGAGTATACAGAGAAAGAGGTTGGCAAAGAAGAATTGGGATTGTCAGAGAGATGAAGAAAGTAGACAAGAGTATAAGGAGATGAGGTGTATGGCAAAGAGAGAGGTGGCAAAGGCTAAGGATATGGCATATGAAGAGTTGTATGAAAGGTTGGACACTAAGGAGGGAGAAAAGGACCTGTACTGACTGACTAGACAGAGGGACCAAGCTAGTAAAGATGTGCAGCAGGTAAGGGTGATAAACGATAATGAGAGAAATGTACTCACATGCGAGGAGAGTATGTTGAGCAGATGGAAAGAGTACTTTGAGGGGCTGATGAATGAAGTGAATGATAGGGAGAGAAGGTTGGATGATGTGCAGATTATGAATCATGAAGTGCAGTGGATTAGCAAGGAGGAAGTAAGGATAGCTATGAAGAGGATGAAGAATGGAAAGGCTGTTGGTCTAGATGACATACCTGTGGAAGCATGGAGGTGTTTAGGTGAAATGGCAGTGGAGTTTTTAACTAGATTGTTTAATGAAATCTTGTAAAGTGAGAGGATGCCTGTGGAATGGAGAAAAAGTGTTTTGGTACTGATTTTTAAGAATAAGGGTGATGTGCAGAGCTGTAGTAACTACAGAGGGATTAAATTGATCAGTCACAGCATGAAGTTATGGGAAAGAGTAGTGGAAGCTAGGTTAAGAAGGGAGGTGATGATTAGTGATCAGCAGTATGGTTTCATGCCAGGAAAGAGCACTACAGATGCAATGTTTAATCTGAGAGTGTTGATGGAGAAGTACAGAGAAGGTCAGAAGGAGTTGCATTGTGTCTTTGTGGACTTAGAAAGCATATGACAGGGTGCCTAGAGAGGAGTTGTGGTATTGTATGAGGAAGTCGGGAGTGTCAGAGAAGTATGTAAGAGTGGTACAGGATATGTACGAGGGTAGTGTGACAGCAGTGAGGTCTGCGGTGGGAGTGATGGATGTGTTTAAGGTGAAGGTGGGATTACATCAAGGATCAGCTCTGAGCCCTTTCTTATTTGCAATGGTGATGGACAGGTTGACAGACGAGATCAGACAGGAGTCCCCGTGGACTATGGTATTTGCAGATGACATTGTGATCTGTAGTGAGAGTAGGGAACAGGTGGAGGAAACCCTGGAGAGGTGGAGATATGCTCTAGAGAGAAGAGGAATGAAGGTCAGCAGGACTAAGACAGAATATATGTGTGTGAATGAGAGGGAGGATAGAAGAATGGTGAAGATGCAGGGAGTAGAGGTGGTGAAGGTGGATGAGTTTAAATACTTGGGATGAACAGTTCAGAGTAATGGTGAGTGTGGAACAGAGGTGAAGAAGAGAGTACAGGCAGGATGGAGTGGGTGGAGGAGAGTGTCAGGAGTGATTTGTGATAGACGAGTACCAGTAAGAGTGAAAAGGAAGGTCTACAAGAGGGTAGTGAGACCCGCTATGTTATATGGGTTGGAGACAGTGGCACTGACAAAAAGGCAGAAGTCAGAGCTTGACATGACAGAGTTGAAGATGTTAAGATTTGCACTAGGTGTGATGAGGATGGACAGGATTAGGAATAAGTATATTAGAGGGTCAGCCCAGGTTGGAAGGTTTGGAGACAAAGCCAGAGAGGCAAGATTACGTTGCTTTGGACATGTGCTGAGGAGGGATGCAGAATATATTAGGAAAAAGATGCTAAGGATGAAGCTGCCAGGTAACAGGAAAAGAGGAAGGCCTAGGATAAGGTTTATGGATGTGGTGAGAGAGGACATGCATGTGGTTGGTGTGACAGAGCAAGATGCAGAGGACAGGAAGAAATGAAAACAGTTGATCCGCTGTGGTGACCCCTAACGGGAGCAGCCAAAAGAAGAAGAAGTGTTGTAATGAGGTTTGACTATAGTGCTGTCATGCAGTCCTAAAATCTAAATATGATGGCGTAACTTATGATGTGCACAACATAGGTTTTCAATAGCAGTGTGGACACTTTGTGGTCAACGTTCAAATTGCTATCTACATATGTTCCCAGTGCTTGCATCACTGGTTTCTGCATAGCCGGACTGTTCTCAATGCTGTGATTAACATGGAACTCCACTTTTCAGATGGACAACATTACAAACACACATTTCTGTATTTATTTGTGCAACATTTACCTTAGTCACCATTTAGTTGTGTTTTAGCTCCTCCTGTACTGTGATATCACCATTGGTGGACTCAATGATTGCACACAATATGCAAGAATCAGCAAACTTGGTAAGCCAAAGGCCATATACTTTAGCCTGAACTGTCGGGAAATACAGTTCAAACAATGAAGGGTCAAGCACAGATCACTGGGGGTTGCTAGTGGTGACAGCACTACTGGTACAGGTTGATTCACCAACTTTCACATAATGTGTTCTGTCAGTGAGCCAATTGGTTACCCATCAACTGATGTAAGGTTTAATCTCCAGCTTGGGGGTTTTCTCAATGATACCTGTATGTGTGATTGTGTCAAAACACTAGGCCAGATCACAATAGGCATTATGCACTGTCTTTCCTTTATCCAGGCCTATCACATGGAATCAATGGGCTGTGACAACATCAGAGATCACCTATGACCTGACTCAGCACATACTCCTTCCTGATACAGTTAAATACACACCCTCCACACGTCCTATGTTCTCATATAAGGGTGTACATCAACATGCAGTCACCTGAGTTGGGGGAACAGCACCTGTTGCATGCATGTAGAGAGACATGCTGACTCTCCTCGACTGTGAGGTAGACCAACATGTCATCATGCACCTCTTCTACATGTACAGTAGTAATATTCCAGGTATTTGCAACAGACCTGTGTGAGTTGTTAATGCTACATCAGGTCTGTTACATCTTACAGATGTCCTCAAAGAGGTGATCGACTGCATGTATGATGACAACAGTATCATCTTGTGGAACTTGAACAGGTCAAGGCATTTGACACAAATCTGCACTGAGACATTCAGTCAAAACTGTCATATGTGGCCATAAACAGCTATATCACCAAATGGGTAGACCAGTGTATGACATACGTGGCATCTCACTATGTTGAAATGTGTGGCATGACATATATCTCAGGTCCAGTAATCAGGTCAGTACATCAGGGTTGTCTGCTAGCCCCTTTCCTGCCCAGTAGTTAAGTGAGGGACATCACAGATGACATACACATGCAGTGTCCAAACAAGCTGCCTGAAAGACCACAGCTTCTGGGCAATTGACTCCAGCTGTGATATTAGTATAATACAGTCAGTATCAACACATACCAAAAACTGCTACCATAGCCATGACAACACCTGCATTGACAAGAAACATGGAGGAATTTGTTGAGTCAGGAAACAGACCCACCACTCAAGTATAATGTGGACATCACACCCTATAATTAGACCAATAGGTATGTGACCTGTATCTTGGAGTAGAGGGTAAGTGGTACATCCACCAACATTTGATCACAGTGCTAACTACTCCCTTGAATGTAACACAGCTACTAGGTATGTGAAGGACATGCACATCAGAGTCCATGATAACTTCATGTTCCCAGCCTTCATCACCCAAATAACTGTGTACAATGTACCCTACTTCATGTATCTCCCTACACATCTTCCAGTGATGTGTAACTGACGTGTACCACCTTTGGCACAGTGCACAGTCACACAGCTTATTGGCCATTCCTAGGTATTCTTTCTGTGGAATATATATGACTGTCTGATGGTGCGTTACACCAATCAAGTTGTTACACCAGATGCATGTGTGCTACCTGTTCTGCTTAGGCACTTACTGCATACTTAGGTATTTGACAACACTAATGGTATGTATCTCTTCCCTGGCAGTGTGGATTGTGCTCTCTCTCTGTATATATATATATATATATATATATATATATATATATATATATATATATATATATATATATATACTGTGCACACAAGGCATCTAGACTGTATTGCCCATACTGCCGCATACAAGTATAGCAGTGTTCCTCCTAACACCTCCAGAAGATGTTACAGTGCCAGACAGTGTGCATGGTTACCATCAGAGTGTGGATGTATCATAACAGTTGTTCAAGTGTATGTGTGCAGATTCATGTCTTATTACTCTACATCACATAGGTTATCTCAGAGGCATGGGATTAATGGTAGTATTATTCTGATATTGTCCATGATTGTGGTTGGTTATTGTAATGTTTTCCATGATCCTTTATCTGTGGCCATCTTGCTGGAGACCTCTGCTGAGAGTACACTCATATTCAGGCATATCAGTTTGCACAGCTTCACAATATGCACCATACCCCAATTATATGTCAGATCCCTGATACATGTCCTTTCCATTATTCATGTAAGGATGCTCACCTCATTTTATGTGACAGACAAAGACAACACATTTTAAATGTACAGTCCGTACTGTACCATATAGATACGTGCTTGGTGTTGCTGCTACAGCAGTCTTCCATTGACATGCCCTCCTCTGCTGTACATGACGGGAGCTTCACCTGTCATCCTGCAATTCATCTGTGTATCCTTGTTCAATACACACATTTTCCATTAATAATCATTTTATATGGCAGTCCCATGTCCTGTTACAGATCATTAACGCAGCTTCAGTACAGAATGCCAGGAAAGGGATGTCATAATACTCTGCACAGTAGGTACACTGTCCTGTGCTGTGTTTGGACCATATACTTCACATTCATACCTCTCAACTGTCTAGATATTCCCAGAATGTCCAGATGTTTTCCTTAATACATTTTTGGCTTTCTGCCATATCACTGGGATGATCTCTGCACTGATGTGACTCAGTATTACATACATTTGAGTGCATATGTCTCAACTGTCCTGCTTTGTGCAGAATGTCCACATTTTGTCCCATATTTGTGATCTTTTCTTATCACATTTTTGTTTTCTGGCAAATCATTGGCATGCCATTGCGGAGTAAAGTCAGAAACTGATTATGCTAATGTACAACCTGTTTATTCTATCAACTTTTTAAGTTTGGGAGTGCAATATTAAATATCTGTTCTTATTTTTGGGCCTTTGTCCCCCCATTATGTATGCCTTTGTCCCCATATCTTGCAAAAAGGAGATGACAGGTATGTTTGAGTTTCATTATACAACATGTCCATGCAACATCTATGGCAATTATGTTCCTGTTTATGGTTAAATGTCCCTACATTATGTTGTCCTTTGTGGAGATGTGTTGAATTAACAGATTCACAGCTGTCAGTGAAGCCCTGGTGGACATTTTGTCATTCTGCGCAAATCCACAGACGTAGGTGCTCTGTTTTATGTGGAATTAATATCCGCATTCGCTTACATGGTTTCCTGACCGACAACACTGCTGTTAGCCACAAAACCTAGCTTAGGTGCACCATGCTTTATTAATATGCATTGCATGCTGCCTCACTGCCACGCACCACTCACCATCATGTTAACATGTAAACTCCGTGTAGGCTCTGCATGAAGCCTGCATGGAGTTTATTGAATCCTGGGGACCATTTAAGACTTCATTGACCTTGTAACTAGCATAACTCTCAAACTTTTAGTGCAAGAAATCTGACAAAACTTGACAAAATGGGAGGGACAAAGGTCTAAAAAGAGTGACAGACTTTAGATATTGCTCTTATAAACTTAGAAAGTTGCTAGAGTAACTGAGTTTGTGTTATACATTTTCTGAAAGATTTGACATCTGAAACTGAAATGTATGTTATCATTTAGTGACTTCACTCCTCAGATAATCCCAGTAATTTGCCAGAAAACCACAGACTATGAGGAATAAACCAAAAATGTGAGGGAAAAATATGGACATTCTGTGAAAGTTTGGACAGTTGAGAGGTTTGGTAACTAGAATTAGTGATCTGCTTAATAACCTCAAAAGATCATAAAGACTGAAGTGCAATATTTTCAACATCAAGGTTGCCTAAATGATAAGACTGAGGTGCAGTATTTTCAACATTAAGGTTGCCTAAATGATGTCACAAATTATGTAATAAGTACTAGAAGGAAATTAAACAAGATTTCATAAAAGGTCAACATGGCTTGCTGAGAAACTGCAGACGCAGCCTCATTAAACAGTGAGGGTCACATTTAAATAATGATCTCTTTGCTTGTTTCACTCTTAAGGTTAGATTAAAGGGAAATAAATGTACTTTGTGATGAGGAAAACAACTGGTTTGTTATAACACCATAAACTGATATTTGGGTGCAATTGTTATTTAACAGTTTGCATTGCACATTATTAAATAATATGACACATGTCCCGGCCCATAGCATAGAGTGATAAAGCCCCGACTGCAACCAGTTGATCCATGTTTGACTAATGGCTTGGAAACTGGTGGCACTGGGTAGGGGGCAGAAAAAATTGAGAAACTAATTCTAGCTCACCCATCCCAGGGGAGGGCAACAGCTCAGCTTGCTGCATTGGCGACACCTACAGAAATGCAGGTGTATCATCTGCCATAAGCAGCCTGGTATGCACACGCTGTATGTGGTGTGCTGCTTGACCAGGAGACATAACATGTGGGCAAGCATGCTGTCATGTCTGGGTAGCAGCTGTATTGTAACATGTAAGCCATAGAGCCAGGGTTTAGGAGGATAAAAAAATCCCCACCCTCCAGTAAATGACAACACCACTCTTGGTACCCGATTCTCATTGACTGAGGAGGTAGTCTGTCACCTCTGAGGAATACGTTGGTCCACTGAGTGTCAGAAGGAGAAGCATTATGGTAATTGTAGGTGTTATGTCCCAAATAAATTAAAAAAAAATAATAAGACACATAAGCTGATATACAAATTGTACAACTTGATACATAAAGCATGCAGTCTGTGCAATGAACTGCATGTTTGGTATGAATGGCAACTGGCTTAAAGACAAGTTAATGTTTTATGAAAGGAAGGATTTTTCAGAAGTTAGTGATGTACTCAGTTTAAGCTTTTGTTTCATACCGGGAAGAGCAACTGCACTTGGCTAGCCTGAAAGGAATACTTTTTTGAAAGCTATGCACTATGTAGAAGTACTAGAATGAGCTGTGTAAGGATCAGATAAAACAAAAACTAAATGCAAGCCTTGTTTTTTTTTCTTTTCTTTTATGTATTTTATCATCTGGCACTGTTCTGGTTTATTGTCACTTTGTGAGTTCTTATGCAAAGCTGTATGAAATTTAAAACATTCAACAGAATAACACATTGCCCCCACTTAGACCAGACAAACAATAAAGGGAGCAAAGCCAACATTTAAACATGAAACTATATGCGCAGACATAAGAACGTTTGTCTTTAGTAACATAAGTATAGTACAACAGAGGTAAATATAAGAATCTTTCCTCATAAATAATGAAGTTTGTTTGTACTAGGTTGCGTGTTTTGCATGATATGCAGCTCTGTGGAGGATTTTATGGCTTGAGGCATGCATTAAATGTTTTTTTTATGTTTACTTAAAAAATTCCATATTCCAAAGTATCCATGTTTGTTCCCCAATACTTTAAACTGACATGTTTTCAATGTGTAGTGAATGGCTCCAACCGCCATCACATTTAAGAGTAAAGATAACTATATCATATGTGTGGTATAAAGTTTTGCTATTAATTTTGATGGGTTAACAACTAAGGCTAGAACACGCAGACTTAAAAGGTGAATTGAACAAGGCAGGCTATTGAGGCTTTCAATGCTACTGAACATGGATAAATGAAACAGACACAAGTAGTTTAAGTTACTTTATGTTGTCAGCCACATTACATGTAATAATCTAACCAGCTTTCATTTTCCCTTTTCAGATGAAATATAATATAATTTTCACTAATTAAATTGACACATTTTCATATGTAACTTTACTTATTTAATTATGTCTTAACTGAGAAACTGGGCTGATCCTAAACATTTTCAGCTATGACAGAGGTCGCAGATGCAAAAACTACATAAAGATAGTTTTATAGTGAATCAGCACAAGGGAACATGAAACTCCATCTAGCCAGTTGTGAATCAGCACAAGGGAACATGAAACTCCATCTAGCCAGTTGTGAATCAGCACAAGGGAACATGAAACTCCATCTAGGCAGTAATCTGAAGATAGAACTGAACCCCTAATTCTATAGCAAAGCAGCAGCAGTTTTCCCATTACATCACACAAAAAACAACACTATTGAATCTCATGGTTGCCAGGTTATCTGTAAACTTTCATAGTTCACTGCTGATGCCACAGAATGTGCCCTACTAGTAAGCCTAGATGAATGGCATGGTTATGCTGGAAATATATGGAGGGATATGTTCCTAACTTGATTTATTCCCAGCCTATGGAATTAGTTACTACTACACATCAAGAAATCACTACTTTGTCTGCCTTTAAGGCTTTTCTTGATGATTGGATGGATAAACATAAATTTACACCAGGGTTGTCATGTATGGGCATACTTGATTTGGGAAGAAGGCATTAAGAACTTGTAAAGTGTGGCAAGAACTTCTAAGAACGTCTACTTAAAAAGTGCATATGGCTAGGCCTCTTATGGCCTCTATGGTCGCTTGTTTAGTATCGCTACAATGTTCCTGTGCATTAATACATAGCGTTCCTTAAAAATAATGGCATAGTGTTATGGCCCAAATCATTATACATATGCTGGAAATGGAATAAAACAATTATGCTAATATACAGTTGAAAAAAATATGTTAATTAATATGTTCTTGAATCTCATCATAGTAGGATATACAGAAAATCACTCTGTCAAGCAAATAACTATTTCACAAGAATAAATGCTATAAACACTAAACAGAAGTGTAAGCAGGTAAAACCCACCCCATGATTGTGGCATCCCTCCAACTAAATATAACAACAAGGTCATTATTTTCTAAAGAAAATATAAAATTAGCAAGGGATGTATCTTGTTCTTATAAAAAGTATGTAGTGAATGGCGCACTCTAATTACACTTATATAATAGACAAATCACATTGTGGTACAGAGCTGAGCATGAGACCTGACCTTAACAATATTTAGAGTAGTGCTTAACAATTGTTAAGAACCATGTACACATTGTTAAGGTCATGTCTGACTAAA
The DNA here is from genome assembly GCF_019279795.1 of Protopterus annectens. Lineage (NCBI taxonomy): Eukaryota > Metazoa > Chordata > Ceratodontiformes > Protopteridae > Protopterus > Protopterus annectens. The sequence goes on from NC_056732.1 coordinate 142,086,359, forward strand.
AGTAGACAGCACTGACTGATAAACAGCAGCAGAAGGCAGGAACAGCCTTGTTTCAACTCCCAGTCCTACCTGCTGTTTGCTAAACTACACAGGGTATTTTGAATTAAACAGCTTCCCCTACACAGGGATTACATAAGGACATCAACCACACCCCCACTGATTTACCAGCTATCGAAAACCAGCACAACACATCACACTTTTTTCTTGAACCTTACTTTTCACTAATTTGTAGTACACAGAAACAATAAATTTCTATGCATTATGAGGAATTATGATCGTGTTGCAGATATTAACTTTTTAATTATGTGTTCCCAACATGGATGCTCAGATTCACTTCTGGAGTTTAGCTCTTGACGTGATTTTCTTAGTATCCATGTCTTGAACACATAATAATTGAGTTATGATTGGTGATCTGATCATACTCCTCTATGTTATGCAAATTTCTCTGAGACCAGAACTTTCAGAGTAACATAGTGCCTTAGAATCACATTCAGACAGCATACATTTAAAGAACTTAACTTTTGGCAATAGTACTATCACCAACTAAAACATACAAATGTAGCTGCTACCTTTAAAAATGTCTGTTCACAAAGCATGAAAAAAATGACAATTTTTGTGAAGAAATAAATAATAAAGAGATGAAGGAAGAAAAATAATAATAATTTTTGTTCAACCATTATCTCGGTATCCCTCCTGCATCATACTCTTATTAACTCTTTGGATGAATAATAGAAGAAAATGTCTGGATAGTGAACCCCCCTCATCCCTGAGGCAGATCATAACCAGTGGTTTACAATAGCACAATGCACTGGCCTGCATTCCAGCATGTTGGTAGGTGTTTAATTTTTGATTATACAGGTTGTTGATATGTACTGTTTTGGTAAATGCAAATGACATGAATGTATCTGAACAATAGCCATCAGTAAAGAAAAATGGATTGCTTTCACTCTGTTTTGCCAAGTATAGATTAACTGAACCTTCAACCAAATGAAACTCATTGTGCAAAATTTTAAGCACAATAAAACCCATAAGCAAGTTGTTTTGCAAGGGGCTTGCCCCTGAATTCCTCATGTGGGGAGGCTCCATTTTCTAGATCCCCCTTACTCCTCTGGCAGGTAGCACAGAGTATTAAGGACATGATGATCTAGCAGTTAGTGCAGAGGATAAAGGCTATGAGCTGTTAACAAGCTGCTTCCTGTAAATTTGGGTTTGATTCCCTCATCCTCCATTTGACTCCTGCACAGTTCTGAGCAAGTGATTTAGCAGCCAATTCTCCCAGGCTGATTCTGAAAAGAGTTTATAAGGATCTGTGATCTACCATTTCAGGAAAAACAAACAAGGGAGCAGACAAGTAAATCAATCAGTCTGTCAATAAATAAATAAATGAATACTAAATGCTTGAGAATGGTCTTAAGCTGCTGGTAGGGCGAGTTAAGGTGGGGACTGGATGAAATGGCCAATGGCCAGTTCTCCTATCTTTGGAGGAAGGTTTTAGGAAACCTGGTGCCTGTTATTCCTCTGGTGGAGATCAGGAGCCTTGCAGAACATCACATCTCAGGTTAACATGGGAAGGGTGATATTGACATCCTGATGTCATTGTACTAGCTGCTCCCCCAGTTAGGGGGCATGACTGAAAACCACAAGAATGATGGCTTCTAGCCCTGCACTTGTAACTCTCCTTGGGAATCACTTGCTCCCTGAGCCTAATGACAAGTCACCAAGGGGTTATCATCCTGAGATGTCAGGAGGCCATCTCAGTGAAGGGTCATGACCAGAATATCTGACAAGAAGCAATGGGGGTATTCAGGGCTGGGTAAGTGTTTTGGCCAGACATACAGCCAGAAGTTGTATGGAGTAGAGGGGAGGAATGTAAAAGAAAATAAGTATATATTAAATCCAGTCACACAGCACAGAAGACATGACAGACGTGGACGCAAACTGTACCACTGCTGGAGCACATATAGAAACAATACTGACATTGTTTTCTATGGCAAGCAGTGATTTAGAAGTTCAGCAACAATGGAATCCCTGCTCCCTGCATTTCAGCTAGATGGACTGTGATCTTGTTTGTTATCAGCACTTCTCACTTACAATAAACAGTGATGTGTCTTGCTCTTTCAATGTTTGCTGACTTATTCATTGTCCTAGATTTCAGAAGTTGGTTGATTTTGACTGTTTGAGGAGGGTCCATATGAGGCACATTGTCTGCTTGTCCAGTTCTGCTACTACTTTATTGCCACAGAACTCATGCTCCCTGCATTTTAACTGGTAGGACTGTCACATCTAATCTGTTGTCAGCATTTTATGCCTGCAAGAAGGAGTGAATATCAAGAGTTTTTCTCTTTTCTTTTGTATGCTATTTGATTTTTCTCCTGGATTCCAGACACTCTTTTTATTTGCCATTTTTTTACTGGGAAGTCCAACTGGGCATAGAACCCATTTTCAGCTGAGCTCCAGGGAAAAAAGTTTCAATAGCAGGACATTTAATACATGAACAGTAATACATAATTTATAATACAAGTGAGATGGTAGATGAGACAACAGTTCAATACGGTATTTGCATATTTACAGGGTTTTTTTAGAACAAGACACCTTAAACTAATTAGTTAACATTTTTGTGTTTCTACAACATTTACAATTCAGGACTTTATTGTTACAGAAGAGAGCTAAGATTAGGCTATGCAGATCAGTCATTGCTAAAAATGGGATGAAGTGGAAAAAGAAAGAGAAGGTAGTGAAGAGTAGAGAAGATGAGAAGAGTGATAGGAAGATGAGAGGAGAAGAGAAACAGAGTAAGAGAAAAAGAGGAAGATCAGAAGAAGAGAAAGGATAACGTTTCAGTGTGATGTGATGGACGTGTACGTTAAGATTGGGTGAGAAAGTGTTTTAGTGAGTGTTTATACAAGTGAGGTGCTGGGCAATAATTTAATGTCCATGGATATTGTTTCAAGCTTCGGATACTGAGTCTGAATATAGAGAGTATCCAATAGACTTTTGGGGTTTATACATTGTAAGGAGTTGTTCTCTGCATGGGGGAAGGGGCTTTTAAGAAGGTAGTGATTAAGAGCAGAGCTGACTGCTTTGCAAGCTAAGGGGTTGTGTATCATTTTGTGTGCTTGGGGAAGTTGAGAATATTTAAGATGGAGAAGTAGCATGAGCCATTTTAATGATCTGAGTGTAATGTAGTGGTGGGAACTGTTCGTCTGATTTGCTGTAAACCTAGCCACTTTATTATAACATAGTTCTAGTTTTGATGTTAGCTTGGACTGTAACTTGGTTAGAATTGGAGAAACTTAGAGTAGGGAACAAGTAAATATGAGCTAGAAAGTGTACCTCTAGATTTGTTGGTGAGAAATTTCTTTGATGTAGAAAACATGGTGTGTATTTATGGAATTTTGAATGTGTAGGTCAAATTTAAGTTGGTTATCAGTTATTACGCCTAGTAGTTTTGTATGGGAAATGTCTTTTTTAATGGTCTATTTAATGACAAAATATTGAAGTTGTCTTTCTTAGATGTTAGGGACATGGGGAAAAAAGATGAGTATTTTTTTTTCGGGGGGGGGGGGTTGAAGAGCAGCTGATTATTGATTAACCAGTTTTTGCTGTAGCCAAAGGCATCTTGCGTAATGATTTATAGATAAGAGAAGATTGTCTGCTCAACAAATGAAAGTAATATCCTCTGCATATTGTATCAGAGAAGCATGTTTGGAAGACATGTGAAGATCGTTAATACTAAATATATTAAAGAGAAGGGGACTAAGGATAGAGCCTTGAGGGACCCCAGTATTCACTGGGAGAATGATTAGATAGATAACTGGTAAACCATTTAAGGGTAGAGCTGGATAGATGTAAGGCAGACATTTCGATAGTAGTTTGGGATGGGAGACTGTACTGAAAGCCTTAGAGAGATCTAGAAGGAGGGATGAGACTAACTTATTGTTATCCCTGGCCTTAATGATGGTATCATAAAAGATATAAGGACAGTTGTTGTACTATGACCTTGTCAGTAGCCATGTTGGATCAGTGTGAATAGGTTTTCTTGAAGTAAGTACTGTAGCAGTTGTTTTTGGATCAATTTTTCCAATGGTTTAGAGAGAGGGGACAATAAGGCAATAGGTTTAAAGTTTGTTTTTTTTCGGTGAAGTTTCCTCCTTTATGTAGCAGAATGATGTATTCTTTTTTTCCATAAATAAGGAACATATGATTTTTGAATGGAACAATTGATTAGAGTACAGATTAGGTATGCTATTGCAGTGGAAGCTGACTTCAGGTATCCTGAAGGTACATTGTCAGAACAGGTGGAGTGGGGCTTGAATTTGTTTGAGATGTCTCATGCAGGAGGTAGTGACAGGTTTTAAGGAAAATGTGTGGCTATTAGTGTTTGGATAATGTACTGGGATGGAATGGGTTGGTAAGGAACTGTTAGTGAGAGCAGATATAGACTTCATGAAATGAGAGTTGAATTTGGCAGCAGCTTCTAAGGGGGAGAGGTCAGGGGAAAAGGTTTGGAGTATTAAGTGTACCAGGATGTAAGATTTTATATAATGAAGACCAGAACTTTTTAGGATTGTGTTTTAGGTTAATTAAAGAATGCTAATAATATTGTTTTCTGTCAATGTTGACCTGTTTTTTGGCAAGGTTTCATAGATTTTTGTAGTTTTCTAGATAGCTAGGGCTTTATTACTGTGTGGTTTCTGCAGGTTTTATCTCTTTTTATCATTAGAATTTTGCTACTGTGGTATAACCAGGGAGTCTCTTTTGTTTTGAGTCTTCTTCTTGTAAGGGCTAAGCTACTTAGAATGTCAAGGAAAAGCGTGTGGAATCTAAAAATGGTTTCATCTAGTGGCAATGTCTTGGGGGAAGACCACTTAAGGGATTTAAGAACATTGCTATAGGCCTCAGTGTCAAAATCCACTAAGGTTGCAAGATTCCTTATATTGCTGTTGTTTGGTATAGTGGGTAGTTAGTCTATAGATGCAAGTGGGATGATGGCTGTAGATGGAATCAGGGAATTCCTGGTGAGAGCAGAGCTTAGGGTTTGAGCCCAGGATCAAATCTAGGTTGGAGATGGTATTTTTGTTGTGGCAAAAAAAGGATATAGACTTTTGACTACCATGTTGCCTTCATTGTACGGAAGACTTTCTACATGGTCTACCTCATAAATAAGAGTATTTCATCAAGGAACAAGGAGGTCATAACATTCCTGTACTCCTCCCTTATCAGACCCATTATCTAGTACAATGCCCCCTTCGTCATGTACCTTGCCAAGCACGTGCATCAGTTGGAGAGACCACAGAGGTTCCTGACCGGGAAAATCCAGGGTCTCAAGCACCTATCCTATACAGATAGAATAAAAGCCCTGTCATTCTACTCAGTCTCATACAGACTGCTCGGAGGTGACCTGTGTCTGGCATACAAGGCCATTTCAGACCCAGCCTTGATGGAGTTGCTGCATATCCATAAAACAAACCCCCCTCCACTCGCGCAACCCACACGCAGGGCCTTAACCTGGTCTGTGACATTAATAGAACTTGTTGGCGGGATAGATTTGTGTCCCAAAGACTCCCCCATCTGTGGAATAGACTCATGTCAAACAGAGTACCTCTCTAGACCTCTTTAAAAGGAACCTGGACGACTGGATGGGAAACAGAAAATATACCCTTGGGATCCCACCTTTGTCCCTGCTGGACAGGGGAAACAGGTGCTGACTTTGAGGGAACATGGGCGAAATTCTTGGCTAGGCTTATAAGGGCCTCCAGGCCAATAGCCTAGTATCATCCTTTGAACCTACAAACTTATAAGTTGTGTAAATCCATATAGGTTAATACTAGCAGAAGGGTAGTCACTTACAATGTTTTGTTTGTCTATTTAGACATTGCCAAAAATAGTGGTTGCATAAGGTATGTTACTGGATATCCAGTGTAGGATGTCCTCTAGAAAAAGAATGCTGTTTCCTGGAGGGATATAGAGAAAGGTTACACTTATTTTTAGATATTTTATAGCATTGACCTAAGAATGTTTGTAGCTAATTTAAATTAGTCTGGATTTTATTTTTATTTGACTGTTGATGTTAAGAAAAACATTGTTGATTTTTTTTTACTGAGGATAAAATCATAGTTAGTATGTAGTAAACTAACTCCTTTATTGTTAAGCAAGCAATAATGCCCAAAAGCATGTGTATAACTGGGGGGATAAAACCTGCCCACAGAAGAGTATTTCCCATATAAAACTCATTCTCCGGAGGGCATTATTGCACTTAAAGAATTGGATATCTGCTAAACTTTGTATTTCTTTCTTTTTATTACTATATACTTCATTGTGATTCATTGTGAGCAAATGAATGCAAAAAAAAAAATCAGAATGCAAGGCATTGCAACTGTCAACTGTCCCCCTCCCAATGCTTCTTTGTCTCTGATTTTGCCACCGAGTACTGCTCTTTTTCATGCAGAATGAATGATTAATTTGCTGGTAAATCAGTCCAGATTAAATTGCCAACAATGCCAGACATTAGAGTTTCATACTTCTTATTGCTTAGGGAATACATGCTGATATACTACCTGCTGCAGTTGGAAGACATTATTATGTGCTATAATTCTGTTTCTCACTTATGCTGTCTCTCACACACACACACACACACACACACACACACACACACACACACACACACACACGCACACGCACACGCACACGCACACGCACAGGCACACATGCACATACACATGTTTTTCTTTCTTTACTCATTTTACTTTACACTCATCTGTTATGATTCCTACTGACTTGGATAATGTTTCTGTTTTTTTCCTTTTCTTTTTGACTCCTGAGGTGGTTTATTCAGCAATTACATTTAGTTAAACCTAAGCCTTTAATAGGCTATAATGACACAGATTTTTAATTTTGTCAAAACTGGATGAGAATATCTAGTTTTCTCCCTTACTGTTTTGCTTAATTCTTCTTTACTGATGCAGGCCTTGTATACTGTTTGAAGAAATTCAGTAGTCGTGTCAGTTTTCCAAAAAAAAAAATTATATAATGATCATCTCATTACCTTATTATCATCTGCTACAAAAATGTACATTTGATTTGTAAACAATTGGCAAATTATTTAGATAATATGTTAAGAAGACTTTGTTCTTAGTGATCTTTGCCCCCATGCCTTTTGACCATCAAGTGTTTTGACTCCCAACAGGGATTTTGGTATAAGCACCCTACTAATTCCATTTTACTGTCCTTATTAGAGTGTGAGTATGAGGCATATAATACTTCATTACACATCACTGCTGCTTTTGTGGATTATTTAGAGGCTTTTGACTCTGATATTTTTTTTTTTTGAAAAAGATAGGGTCCTTTATTGACCCACTCTTGTGGATGTTATGCTACTTTAACCAACAGGTGTAATGTCATGAAAGTTAAATGCTTTCATTTTTCTTATTCTCTGAACTGAGTGCGGGTCCTGTAATGGCTGATATAAGACCACTATTTTTATTATCACTGTTACTTCAGTTCCTAACTGGATTTGAATTCTGTCTGATATTTATTCAGGCTTATGGTTACTTCAAACAGTGTGCTGATGATAATTTCTCCAAAGTTAGAAACTGGAGGCAGTAGAACAAGATAAGCTGTCAGGCTATGGCAAGAAAACATCAGAATTAATGAACAAAGTATTGAATTTAAACTAGGCACCCATACTGTAATATTGTAATAGTTGGATGGAAGATATACCTCTCAACCTCTTAGAGCAAGAAATCTGGACAAAGCCATAAATAAATGTGGGGCAAAGGCCCAAAAATAGGGACATTTTTTAAGTATTGCTCTTACAAACTTAGAAAGTTGATAGAATAGCAGGTTTTGCATTAGCATGAATTTTCTGAAGGGTACGAAGTATGAAACTCAATGTCATTATTTTCTAACTTGAGTCTTTAATTTTTACCAATAATTTGCCAGAAAACCACAATTTTATGAAAAATGGACCAAAAATATGAGTCAAAAATCTGGACATTATGCGATAATCTGTACAGTTGAGAGTTATGATGGAAGACACTAAAAGTAAAACAATTTACATAGTACACGGTACCAGCTTATTCAAACACAAAAGTCCCTGAGAATGAATAAGAGCATAAAAAATATAAGATCCACTTTCAAACAACACACTGAAGATGAAGCATTTAGGGTAATTTTACATGTGAGAATTTGGGCATGGTTACATTTATTCACAGAGTTTAAACACAGACTATGTGTGTATAGGAATAGTTACACAGTTGTGCCACCATCTCAGATCCTGAATGGGGACATAGACATCTTATTTTAGGATTTAGTAGCTGATTGAGGTAATAACATATTCAAGTATGTCTACATGCTATTTCAGTGATACAAGGAAAGTACCCATAGTTTTCTGGTGTAGAAATAAGCAGGAACTGAAATGGATGGAATACTTAAGACATTAAGATATAAGGCCAGCAAATGGTTGAATAGTATGGTCTTTTTGTGAAGTAGGACAAGATTCAACTGTATATTGCTCTACTAGAGCCAAATAAGGTAATTAAAAGAGAGCATTACCAATTGCTTAGATCTAAGAAAGTGGTCTCAGTTATGCTAAATGCCAAGTTAGTATCTGTATTAGATGCAAAGTGGAGATTTTGGCAGATACATATAGATGGAAAAAACTCCTAATGTGCTATTATTATGCTATAGATCATTGAAACATCCATCTGTAGCTCATCAGCATCAGAAGTATTTCAAAGAGCATTTGCATAAGTAACTAAGTGTTTAGAGCGTGTTGGGAAAACAGTTGATAGTCTGCTTGAGTGAGATCAGATCAAAAAGGTTATCACAAGACATTGATTCATTTGCTATACATAACTGAAGAGTATTATTTTAAATTAGATAAATCTAAGGGTAAAGTAAAATCGAGAACTGTGAAACACATGGAATATATTCTAATGTCAGAAGAACTGAAGCCAAATTCAGAGAAGGCAGCACAAAAATATAAATTATAAAACAAGAAGGCAAATGGTCATTAATGTTTTTTGTGAATAGTGTTGTATCTTGCAAAGTTAAAATCAAGAATGTGCCTCTTAAAAACCTGTTAGACAACATGTAGTCGTGGAATGTTGCCATGAATGGGAAAAGAGTTTAGAAATGCTAATGAAACTAGTATCAGACGTTTTCATAATGAAATGGTATTATATAAGTAAGACAGTTTTCCTCTAAATAGATGCAAGATAGAATGGTATAAGACTTGAGATCTTACTGGAAAACAAACAAGTTGCTCAGTGATTAAGAGCATTCATAGACACATAAAGGGGATATCTTCAAAAAGAGAAAGCATTGTGAACAACTGTGTGGCTATGAGAAACACATATATTGTGAACTTGTGGCATACCATTATCCCTCTCAAAACATATTCAGAAAGTTAGTCACCTCCAAAACAGTAGAGGATGTTGCTCAATATACAGAAATATGAAATTAAAGTTAAATGCATATCAGGTAAGAAATACGCATAACAGGCATGTTGAGTACAGCATAGTTACAAGAAAAAAGTAGAACTTATTCTTTGGATAATTCCACATCTGCCTATGATTGAAGGAATGGGAAAGATATTCACAGCTTTGCTGACACTGATTTGAAAATTCAGTTACTTAAAGATATGACAATAAGAAGTTGGACACAGCAGGACACGATCATTTAGGAAAGAAATATAGTGCTATTTTTTTTCTTTATGCAAGACACATTCTGGTCCAAGGTTTAATAATTAATGACAAAATTATTGTACTTAAGTGGAGAAGATTGGCACAATACAAAGAAAGAACCAGGGTGGTATATGTTAAAATTATTATACTTAAGTGGAGAAGATTAGCACAATACAAAGAAAAAACTAGGACAGTATATGTTTTTGAGGAATGTCAGCACACATGGAGAAATTTCTGTGGAACTGTGATGTACATAATAGATATCATTATAACTATCCATAATATAAAGTGTCTTAAATAGTTCTGATCAGACGATGGAGTCAAGTAGATACAGATTTGTTTCATTTCAAAGATGTAATGTACCTGGTATGTGTACATTATCACTTTAAGTTCCCCCAAGGAATTAAGCTATTAGATACTACAGGTAGCAGTGTGACAAGTACATGGAAATGCACATTTTTAAGATAAGGTATATCATAAGATCATAGGAAGTTAATGGCCCTAGGGCCCTTACAAGCCTAGCCAAGTTCTTACCCTTATTTATATGATCAGCACCTATTGCCCCTGTCCAAGAGGGACACAGGTGGAACCCATGGGGTGAATTTATGGTCACCCATCTAACTATCCATATTTAATTTGAAGAGGGCCAAAAGATAACTCTGTTTGACATGAAGTGGGAGTCTGTTCCAAAGGTGTGGTAACCTCTTGGAGACAAGTCTGTCCCTCCACTGGGTTTTATTAATGTGATATACCATGCTAAGGTCTTTTCCTCTGAGGAACCCATGAACCATTGACTTATGGATATGCAGTATTTCCAAAAAAACAGGGTCAGAGATTGTCTTGTATGCAAGGCAGAGATCACCTCTGAGTAGTCTGTATGAAACAGAATAAAGTGATAGTGATTTCAGACGATCCCCATAGGACAGATGCTGAAGACCTTGAATTTTTCTTATAAGGAACCTTTGTGGTTTCTCCAATTGCTGCAAGTGCTTGGAAAGGTACATACCAAAAGGGGCATTGTACTCAGTTATTGGCCTGATGAGGGAAGAGTACAGGGAGGTTATAACTTCTTTTTTTTCTGGAAGAAATGCCCTTACTTATGAGATGAGCCATATAGAATGCCCTTCTTACCACTGTGGAGATGGTCAAAGGTAAGGTTGCTGTCAACCTGTGTGCCCAGGTCTCTCACCACTGAGTGTGTACTTAAGGTGTTGCTACTGACATGATAGCAGTAATATCGCTTTTACTGAAAGGCATGATAATACATTTTTTTACATTCAGTTTAAGGCCATGACTTTGGCACCAATCATTTGTTTGTGTAAGACTCTCTTGTAGGATGTTGGCATCATTTGGAGGTTCTATGACCGCTCCCAGTTTGCAGTCATCAGCAAACTTTGTCAGCAACAAACCTTCAGTTTTTGCTTGTATGTCAGAGAAATAGATTCCAAACAACAGAGGTCCCAGGACTGATCCCTGTGGAACACCACTGGTTAAAGGTCTGCTGTTGGAGGTGGATTCCCCTTTTTTGACTATATGAGTTCTATCAGTGAGCCAGTTAATGACCCATCTAATGATATAAGAGTTGTTGCCTAGTTGGGTGAGTTTGTCAATGACGCCTGAGTGGGGGATAGTGTCAAATGCATTGGCTAAGTTCAGGTAGGCTGTATACACATATTTCCTTTCATCCAGGGCCTTGCTGACTATCTCAAAGAAGTCCACCAGGTTTAATAGGCATGATCTCCCTTTGACAAATCCAAACTGAGTAGGGGTAAGTGTTTGGAGATTACCTATATCTTTGTTTATAAGGTCCATGATGATTTGTTCCATGGCCTTGCAGATAAGGCTTGTCAGGCTAATAGGTCTATAATTCCCAGGGTCAGTGGGAGAAACACCTTTGTGCAAAGGAATAACAGTGGCTGTTTTCCATTCAGCTGGTATGAAGCTGGTGCTTAGACTATGATTGAAAAGAGTACCCAGTGGTGTTGCTAATTCATGTTGGAGCCCATGTAAGACGCAACATGGAATGTTATCAGGTCCCATAGATGCTGTGTTTTTAGCCTTAATGAGAGCATTTATGACCTGCTCTTTAGAGATACAAGATAGGGGATGGTTGGTAGGGATGTCATGGTGTATGTGTGGCAGAGACATGGGAGTGAAGGTTTCACACAACCTGTCAACCAACAGGTTAGCTATGTCCACAAGCTCAGTATATGTGGCATCATTAACTACCAGTTCAGCACAAACCTGGGCCTTTATTTTTAGGTTACAGATGTAGCTAGAGAATGCCTTGTGGGTGTCCTTTGTTGAAGAAGCTAATTGGGACCCATAGTTTGCTTTGGAGGACTTCACAAGACCTCTTATTTTCTTGTTTAAGCTGAAGAGGGAGTGTTTCCAGTTTAGGAGGGCTCGCTTCCTCTTACTGTTAGACAGCAATTTCTTCCTCTTATTGTAAAACTTGTTAATGGCAGTTGTCCACCGGGCAGGTTTGCTCTTCCTTGAGGAGCTTGTTTTGGTCCTATCAGGTACAGCTGAGTCAATGCATGTATATAGGTTTTCATATAAAGCATTGGTGTAGAACTCGGCACAGTTTCCAGTTCCATCTGATGGAAGAGGTGCAGTGAAGCTATTTATACCATCCCATTAAAGGTTATAATCTGCGTTGGAGAAGTTTTTTAGTTTAGTTGCTGCTGGAGGGGGGGTCAGGTGTGATAGTTACTTTGAATGAGACTGATTTAAGGTCAGATCTCACTAGGGAGGACCTTACAGTGGTGGTGCTACAATTGTCCACCACATTGGTAAGGACCAGATCCAGGATGTTGGCACCCCTTGTGGGGGTGTCAACCAGCTGGTCCAGGGCACTGGAGTTAACGAAGTTGCAGAACCTTTGGGCAAGTGAGTTTGAGCATGAGTAATTTACCCAGTCAATGGATGGATAGTTAAAGTCACCCCAAACCATGGTGTTTGGATGGTTAGATACAAATAGGCAGAGTTGGTGTCCTGATTCATGGAGGGAGTCCTGTTGCTGGCAATTCTGTTATCAGAGCGTGGTCCCCAGTTCAAGAGTATGGAATTTAAAATGCTATAACATTAGTAGGAGTCTAAATATACAAGTATATGTCAGGATACCCATAGTTAGATTGACAGGTAGAGTTAATTATTTAGAAAGTGAATAATTTGATGAAAACAGATCTCCAGCAGTAACTACGGAGCCTGTCATTGTGCATTACTGGAATAAAGTATTAAACCACTGAAGAATCACAGTTTCTTAACAGATCAGTTACTAATAAAAGAAATAAAAAAATAAAATATAATATAATAAATATAAATTTCAGGAGGATCAAGGGACAGTAAAACAGTAAAAAAGAAACAAACACTGATATATATATTAAAAAAAAGAAAAAAAGACGAATCTCAAGACTCTCAGTAGAGAAGTTGTAGTTAATTTACCACAGCAGTAGATGTTGAGAGTAGATGTTGATGCACACTAGCATTAACTATATAGCACTATATGTAGCCCTAGCATGGACATAATAGCTAGCCAGCTACCAAAGCTTTCCAAACACTTCCCTCAGGCAGCTCAAGCTGAGCTGACTAAAGACTACATGTTACAACAAGCTTGAGAGAGACTTCTTCCAGCTTCCAGAGTCAGGCTGAATGGAGAGCAAGCCATGAGCAAAAAAAAAAAGGAGAAAAAACAAAAATAAAAAAATAAACAACAGAACAAACACAAAACAAGGGGGAGGGGGAGGGGGGCAGGCAGCAGAGCAACAGCATCAGCAATGTGTTATGTTAAGTTTACTGTTTTACTGTACTACCTTCATACCTTTGATCATTACCACAGTTAGTCATATTTATAGTAGTAGATTAGTAGATTATGGGAGGTGGAAGGAGAAGAGGAGAGGAGGAGGAGGGAGGACAGAAGAGAAGAGTCCAGAAGCCACCTAGAAGGAATCAATTAAAAGCTCCTTAAGGAATCAAACTTATAGTCCTAACTTATAGTCCTTTACAGATAGCCAAGCTAGCATACCCTTAGAACCCAACCCAAATAGAACCCTTCCAAAACTGTTAGAGAAAACCCAAGGCCCTGTTAGAGGCCTGTGTAACAGTTGTTATGATAAGTATAACATAAATTTGTAATGATAAATAATCATTTATGTAATAGTTTGTTTTAATCTGTCTTAACTTTCTCTTCTTTTTCTTCTTGTCTTCTTCTTATGATAACAAGAAATGAACAATTGATTCAAAGACCTTAAAGAAGAACAAAAAAAAGAAAAAACAGAAAACAAAAAACAAAAGACCACCACAAAATTCGCTGGGGGAGAAAACACGAGAGGCTAATATAAAAATACTTTTTAAATAAGCTTTTCCAACTAATAATCATTTCAACTACTAACAATCAGAAATAACTACCAAAAAAAAAAACAAAAAAAAACAACAAAAAATTTTAAACAATTAACAAATTCTAACAATAATTAACAAATAAATTAATGATAAAAATATACATTTTTTTGTATTTATACATTAACATAAATCAATTAATGTTTGTCACATCATTTAAACCTGTTTTTAGGTATGCTCCTAACCTTAATTGCCAAATAGTTTCTCTCCTTTCCATTTTGTTTTTAAAATCACCACCTCTGTAATCACTAGCACTTGGTTCTATTATAGAATAGAAATAATTTATTTCCCACATTCTAAAATGTAAAAAAATGCCTATATATCTTATCTTTTCTTATTTTTTTTTATACTATAAAGATGCTCTTTAATTTATTCTTGTTCTACTCATGTATGTCATACTCATGTAAACAAACATAAACCATCCAGAACCAAAACCAATATACCACACCCTACAATTTACAAAAAAAAACAAACTTGATTAAAACTAAAGGGTATATATATATATCCAGGTCCTTATAGGGTCAAATATAAAATATTATTGCATATATGATACAATATATACATTACTTTTATTTATTATATTAATTATATGATCTATTTCTATGGGTTGATATTTTTTTTTAAATTTTTTTTTTTTTATTGTAAAAAATTTTTTGAATTACAATAATAATAATACCAACCAATAACCCCAACAAACCCCCAAAAATTTTTTAATAATTTGAATTATATTAATTATAATTATACTATCAGTTGTCATGTCCAAACAACATGTTGTATCTTTCCTTTTCTCTATTTCAACTTTATTTCTATTTTTTTTAATTAGTTTTAAGAATAGGTGCAAATTCTGCATATCTTTTGCTTATAATTTCATTCTTAGCCTTCTCTAATAATCCTTCATTATACCCTCTAGCTAAAAATAACTCCAGGATGAAATCTACTTCCTCCAAAAAATTCAAATCATTGGAACTTATTCTTATAGCTTTAGCTTAATTGCGCTGCCCTCTTTCTTTTTTTTTTATTTACTGGGGATGGTTTCTTTTAATATGTGATAATTATCAGTTGTGAGAGCATTTTTTTATAACTAATTACTCCTCTTCTTCTCTACACTATCCCAGGAAAGAGTGACATCTAAAAAATTCACTGTCTTCCCCATATCCCCAAACCCCTGGTGCTCCCTGACCCAGTCGGCAGCCTTACATTGACTATCTGGTAGACCCCTAAATAATTAACAAACAGAATCTTCTGCCTGAAGGAGTTATCCTGAAAACAGTACCCACAAACAACTACCATGGAAGTCCATTAACAATTGGCTAAAGTTACCTTAAAACTGTAATGTAACCTATTTATTGTACACACTGACTGCTGACCAAACAAACAAACCACCTTCTGCCCCCCCTTTAAATTGTTTCTGTTTATAATAATTATACTAGCTACCCTATATCATTTATAAATTTTACTATAATTAACCCTGCATATTGTGGTTTTAGTTTTACCTTGCTCCTGCCCTCCACCATATAACAAAAAAATAGTCTGAACCCACAACCACAAGCTACATTAGAGTTAAGAAGAGTTTTTATAGTCTAAACTAAAATTGTAAAAGGGGTAAAAAAAAAAAAAATCAAAAAAAAAAAACCATTAAGTATCACTAAATACCAAGTACCAAAATTAAATACCTAAAAATATACTTGGAGACAATGTTGGCCTACTCACTACCTTCCCTCGCACGCATTCGGCTCTGCTCTCTCCCTGCCCCCCCTCACCCTGTCCTCAATTCATCCCATCAGCTCCTCACATCTTAACTCCTTCTTCTCTCTCTCCTACCCTCTTCACTCCCTCTACTATTCTCTCCTGCTCTGTCACACTAGAAAACTTTAGATCCTAAAAAACATACTCCTCTCACAATGTTATACTATTCCTTACTTCCTATTCTGCTAGACACTTACGCACTTACCTTCTACCAACTGCTTAAGTGCTACCAAAACATTCCACCCATAAGCAAAAGCCCTTACTATAACCCAACATTCTTCCCAACTCTCTTTATTCATAATATAAACTCAACACAACTTTTTTTCTTTCTCTTTCCAGTGTACTAATCCGGACATTAGCTCCTAGATCCAAGCAATACTACAAACTTTAAAACAAACTCACTCTTAATCATCCAGCTGTAGTACTTCCATTATACTCATCCACCCTCCCATCCATCCATCTGTAATAATAACAACACCCAAACCTTAAACAGATACCTAGATAACAGTTAAAAGATAACTCCTCCTGGCCTGTCATCTCAATATCAGGAGTATTAATACAAAATACATGAACTGTATGCACTCCCTGCTGTCCACTCCCCTGAGATTCTCTGTTGTTGGAGTGAGACCTAAAACCTAACACTACTTACTGACAATGGTGTTACCACCTACACATAAACATTACAGGCTGACTTGGGGAAGGGGGGGTGTAGAACCACTCTACAAATCTGAGTTGAATGTAATCATTTTTTTTATATTTTTATTTTTTTTTTTTATTTTTTATTTATATTTATTATTTGTTGACGGAAAGTCCGACTAGGTTCCACAGAGCCTGTTTTCCAGGGGAGAGGAGAAATGATCATAATCATTAATCAACCAGAAATAACCAGACTTAATTATTCAGAAATTCTGGAAATTTAACAACATAAACAAAACTTATAACAAAATCCTGTATGTATATCCCTCTGTGTAATAACATAGCCACGCTTGAAGACACCCTACACTGGCTTTCATGTTACTACCCCCAAGAAACCCTACTGTTTGGAGACTTCAACATAGACTGGGGCACCTGTTCCTTAGAGTCCCCTACTACCCACATTAACCTGCATGCATTCTCACAAATCATAACTACCCCTATCAGGCTAGGTAAACTCAATCAAAAAGAAAGCATATTCGACTGGGTACTCGTTAATAGCAACTCCCAGCTGTATATTGCTGGTACCCTCCCCATTGATCTAAGTGACCACCTTCTCACTTATATAGTTAAGCAAAAAGCCATTAATCTGCAAATACCCTTACTCAGAAAAGTCAGAAACAAAAACGACTTTGACCCTGCCAAATTCCAGCAAGAACTTAACTCCTGTAATTGGTCTATGCTAATACACCTCCCTTTGGAGGAGGCAGTTGCATATTTTAACAATAAATTTCTTGAAATCCTTGACTGTCACGCACCTGCCCGCTTAAAGCGAACTAAAGCTAAACCCGCACCATGGCTTTCTAAAATGTCTCAACTAAAAATTAACAACAGAAACAAACTTTGGGCTAGATGGCGTTCCACTAAAGACCCCCGTGATCATGTTAAATGCTGACAAGCTAGGAATGAAACTAAAAAATCCATCTTACATGACAAAAAACAATACTACTGTAATCTGCAGACAGCCAACTGGAACAATCCTCAGAAATTCTGGGTTGGTCAGAATAATCTGCTTCATCCCGGTAAAAACATCTACCTCTATCCCCGCTGCTACCACTGACAAATCCCCTGAGAATGTCTCAGACAGTTTTAACCATTTCTTTACTGAGACAATTCATGCCAATTACCTCCTAGCTCTCCCGGCCCCGACAGTGCCACCCATTTAAACTTACTCTCTTTCAGCTTCCAACCAGTGTCCACATCATTTATTCGCACCTTAATCAAAAAATTAAAACCCACCACACTCTCTGCTGACCAACTCCCTGCTGAATACCTTCAAAAATCAGCTGATGCTATTGCCTACCCAGTTTCTATACTAATTAATCATATCATAGCTGAGGCTAGAATTCCCACCATTTGGAAAACATCCTATGTAATACCACTGCATAAAGGAGGTCCCTCCACTGAATTCTCCAATTATAGACCAATAACTATACTTTCTCCACTTGCAAAGATCATGGAAAAATGTATACACAAACAGCTCATGCACCATCTAATCCAGAATCACCTCTTAGCCGATACCCAACATGGCTTCTGTCCACACCACAGCACGACATCTGCTCTACTAGCTTTTACCAATACTATTAATAACAACTGAAACAATAATCAAATATCCTCAGTCCTCTTCTTGGGTCTTTCCAAGGCATTTGACATGGATCATCAACTGTTGATACACACCCTGCAGACTTATTGCCTAGATTCTAAAGCCCTTCAGTGGTTTAAATTTTACCTCAGTGGGAGGCAGCAGGCTGTTCTCTGGCAGAACAAGCTCTTCAACCTATTACCTAACACCCTTGGAGTCCCACAAGGCTCTATACTAGAGCCCCTTCTCTTTTTCATCTTTATTATCGACCTATATACTGTCATCCCTAATGTTAGCTGTATCCAATACACTGATGACTCCACCCTGATTTGCTCAGCTACATCTCCTGCAGACTTGTGGTTTGCTACCCAGGCCACTTTAATACAATAGAAAACTGGCTCTCTGAACATTGATTGTTACTAAATAAAAAAAAAAAAAAAAAAAAAAACTAAAATGCTGCTATTCTCACCCACACAAATGTCTACTGTTTTTACCTTCACCATAAATGCAAACGATGGGACAATTATTTCTCCTGACCCTTCTACAAAATTACTAGTTGTCCTTATTGATAATAACCTAAAATTTGACCTACACGTAAACCAATTGATCAAGACCATAAATAAAAAAACTTGGGTCACTATACAGAATAAAACCCTTCTTAACCCCTCCAGCTAAGATTGCTATAGCCTGCTCTCACCTACTCTCAACACTTCTATATGCTTCCCCCCTTCTCTCTAATCTAAACAAGTCTGTACTTAACAGACTATCAACATGTTACAATCACATTGCCAGGTTTGCAACTGGCCTGTCCTTTAGAACACACCACTGCATCAACCTTAAACAACTTGAGTGGCTAGAACTTTCCAGTCGTATCCAATTTAACCTTCTGGTTGTGGCCTAGAAAATCCTCCTAAATCCAGCTAATACACCAGCCCTTAAAAATATTATCTCCCCCTATAACAATCCGAGACTGCTTTGATCCTCAAATAAACTACTATTTCAAACTATCAAAACTAACAATGTAGCTGGTGACTCCCTCTTTGCAATCTCTGTTGGCAGAGTCTGGAACCTACTCCCAGCTGATATTACATTGCTCTCCTCCCTAACCCACTTTAAAACCAGACTCAAACAACATCTGGCTCTAAACTGGCTATGCCACTGTAACAAGCCTGGATACCTCTTACCTTAAATTATTAGTCAATTTACTGTCATTGTTCCCCAGACTATAACCAGGGAGTAACCCTAACCTGTGAATTTGTTTTTCTTTCTTTGTAAATATCAAATCTGTAATGTGTTTTCATTATTATTAAATGTAACTGTTTGTCTTGGAGCTTTTCTCCCCGGGCCTTCGCTGAAAATGGACGTAACTCCAGTCAGACTATCCCGGTCAACAAATGTAAAATAAAAATAAATAAATAAAAATATCCCCTAAAGAAAAGCATAAGAAGTCAGAATGTCATTAAGTAGTTGTACTAATTTACTTGTTGTCCTTCCAAAACAAAAAATAAATCATCTACAAATCTTTTATAGTAAATAATACTCATACTTTCTTTAATCTTTTCTGAAATTATAAACTCCCACCATCCCATGATTATATTAGCAAACCGGGGTGCTGCAGGGGACCCCACTACTACCCCCTTAATTTGTTTAGAATACTTGTTTCCAAAAAAAAAAAATAATTGTTATCAAGCATAATATCTAACAACATACAATAAAAATTAATGTGCATGTTATCTATACCAGTATCTTTATTTAACTAATGTGTTACATAATCTACACCTACTTCTTGTGGAATAGAAGTAAATAGAGACCAGGCATCTACAGTACACATCAATTCACATCGGGGTTAAATGTATGAACATAATTAAATTCTCTAACTTTATCCCAAAAATACCAGAAATCCATCTCAAAAGAATTCAAGTTCTGACTGAAAGGATTCAAAATAGCATCAATGAACATAGAAATTCCTTCAGTAATATAATGGGGGAGCCAACACTATAGATCTAAATGGTGGATTAGTGGCACTCTTATGTATTTTTGGAATGCCAAAAAACACCTACTTTAGGATGGTCAACTTTACAAAAGTTATACACTTCTAAATCCAACTGTTAATCAAATATAATAAGGACAAAATCAAAATAGCTACTTAGAACATTTATAAAATAGACCAACAAATTCAGACTTTAGTACCTAAAGCACTTGAAATGAGAAGCGAATATGGCAATAATTTTGTCAAAGTGGAACAATTTGAACGTACAATTATAGCCAGAAAAAATAAAAAGTTACAAAGGGATGTTAAAACCTATGATCAAAAAGTAGCTTTTGTTATATTCCATCTTGATTATAAACTAAATCAGTGTAATAACATTGACAGGCCCTTTAGGATTGATAACTAATCCAGAAGCAGGAATGGAGGTGACGTGATGAGTCAATCAAACACTACGTCTGAATTTATAAATAGAACACCTGGAAACAATGAAGAAAGTGAAACACCAGTTAGCGATGGCATTCAGGAGCTACCATATAATCCTGTACAATTAAATGGTTTTCAAAACCAGGGGGCTAGACTTTTTTAAAGAAAAAGGAGGAGAAACAACAACAGAGTCAGACAAATAGGGTGAGGGAGAAAACATGCTCAGATTCGTCAATGGACAATTAAATGCATGTAAGACTAAAATATGCAATCTTTCTAGCCTTAAATTGTCTATGGAACATGTTAGTTTGCTTGAACTTGGTTTTACTTTCGTTCCTGGGAGACGAGCAGATGTCTCCAATGTTCTTGTAAGCCTTAAAATGTTTGTACGTAAAATGAACTTGAATTACGTGCTAAAGAATGTTAAATTACCTAAAAAGAAGTTTGTTAGACCTTCAGAATATAACCCCATGTTTCTACATACTCTGAAGGTATTTGAGACAGTTTGTGAATGTGAAATTAGAACAACTTTGAATGATAAAAGTAACAAAACTTGTTATAATTTAACCGCTGAAGAAAATAAGGCACTGAAAGATTTGCAAATGGATAAGACTGTCAGAGTTATGAAGGCTGACAAGGGGGGTGGAGTGGTATTAATGAACCAACAAGATTATATGAATAAAATGCAGGAAATGTTAAACAACAAAGAAGAATATAGCTTGGTTCAAGCTGCAGAAATACAAGAATGTTATTGGAAGGTGAATTCCTTCATATATGATAGTCTTATTAATGGGCAGTTGGGTTTAGAAGTGTATAACTTTTCTAAAGTTGACCATCCTAAAGTAGGTGTTTGGTTTGGCATTCCAAAAATACATAAGAGTGCCACTAATCCACAATTTAGACCTATAGTGTTGGTCCCCCATTATATTACTGAAGGAATTTATATGTTCATTGATGCTATTTTGAATCCTTTAAGTTGTTGTTGTGTCTTTCGGCTTTTTCCCGGTTAGGGGTCACCACAGCGGAACTCCGGTCCGCTAATGATTGGCAGTAGATTTTTACGTGCCGAGTTGCCAGCCCTGATGCACAACCTTCAACGAAGGTATGCCCATTCACGCATGTCTCCACACAGAAGATGCTCTAGCTGAGAATCAAACAGGACAATGTTTTACTGTGAGATGACAACGCTACTGCAGCAAAGTCAGGACTTTAATTCTTTTATGAGAGACTCCTGGGATTTTTTAGATAAATTTAGAGAATTTAATTCTGTTAATACATTTAACCTGGATGTGAATTGTATGTGTACTGTAGATGTCTGCTCCCTATATACTTCTATTCCACAAGAAGCAGGTGTAGATTATGTAAGAAACTGGTTAAATAAATATACTAGTATAGATAACATGTGCATTAATTTTTATTGTATGTTGTTAGATATTATGTTTGATAATTATTTTCTTTTTGGAAACAAGTATTAAACAAATTAAAGGGGGTAGCGATGGGGTCCCCTGCAGCAGCCTCTTTTGCTAATATAGTCATGGAATGGTGGGAGATTATAATTTTAGAAAAGATTAACGAAATTATAAGTATTATTTATAATAAAATATTTGTAGATGATTTATTTTTTGTTTAGAAAGGACAAGAAGATATTTGTATTAAATTAGTACAATTTCTTAATGGCAATTCTGACTTATTATGCTTTTCTTTAGGAGATATGGGGAAGGTAGTGAATTTTTTAGATGTCACTCTTTCCTGGGATAGTGTAGAGAAGAAATATGAGAGTTGTAGTTATAGAAAAAAAAACACCTTTACTAATAATTATCTACATGATAAAAGTAACCATCCCCAATTTATAAAGAAAAATATACTTAGAGGACAGCTCGTTAGAGCTAGTTGGATGACCTCCAATGATTTTAATTTTTTGGAGGAAGTAGATTTTATCCTGGAGTTATTTTTCAGCTAGAGGATATAATGAAGGATTAATAGGGAAGGCTAAGAATAAATTTATAAGCAAAAGAGATGTAGAATTCCCACCTGTTCTTAAAACTAGTTTAAAAAATAGAAATAAAGCTGAAATAGAGAACAAAAGGAAAACTATAACATGTTGATTGGACACGGTTGATAGTAGGGCTATAATTTCAATTATTAAAAACAATTAGACTATTTTGGAGGGTAACAGAGAGTTAGTTGGTATTATGGGAAATGAACCTTGTTTTGTTTATAAAAATTATACAAATTTGAAAACTTTATTACATAAAGATAATACCAAGACTGCCCCCATAGATCATAATATTAGTAATAAAGGTAAAGAAATGTATAAATGTGGTCATTGTGGAATATGCAGGTATATTTTGGAAGGACCCTATATTAATTTGGATATACACCATCAAGTGTTAATGGTACTTAGTATTTTTAATTGAAAAACAGTATGGGTGGTCTATATTAGTTTGTGTTCTGGATGTAGTGTATTTTACATGGGTATAACTACAAGGCAGCTACAAGAACGAATTAAAGAGCATCTTTATAGTATAAAGAAAAAAGATAAGAAGAATGCCTTATATAGGTGCATTTTAGAATGTAGGTGATATAAAAAATGTTATGTTCTATACTAGAACAAGTTTTTTAGTGATTACAGAGGTGGTAATTTTGAAAACAAAATGGAAAGAAGAGAAACGATTTGCCAATTAAGGTTGGGAGCAGACAAAAAAAACAGGTTTAAATGATATAACAAACAAATGTTTTTTTTTTTAAATACAAAAAACATATAGTTTAAAGTGAATGGTCTTCATTAATATTGTTTTTTAAGATAATTAGGTTAATGCTGTTAATTAATTGAATTTTTTTATTCATTGAATTGTATTTGAATGAGAGTGATGTTTTTGAGTTAGTAGTTCTGATGAAGCCTGGTTGATGAAAGCATTATTAAAAAGTGTTTTTGCACTAAAGTCATGTTGGATATATTATTAGCCTTCCAGTGTTTCTCCCAGTGGAATTTTGTGGTAGTCTTTTTTTGTTGGTTACTTTACTTGGCCACATGTGGATCCTTGTGTATTTTTTGTACCTTAGTGAAGAAGTTGCCATTTTTATAGATTATTTAAACACTGCCACCATTTACTTAAAGTTCACTTTTGATTGTAACAAGGAAAAGATGAATTACTTGTACACACTCATTTCTCATTCAGTGTATGGTTTCAAATTGAACATTTATCATAAAAAAAACTTTCTGCAGCTGTTACCTGCACTTTTCAAGCAGTCACTCCCTGTCACTGAAAAAAAAGCTTTGTTAAGGAGCAGGCAATCAGAGTGGCTAGGATGACCTCCCACTATGAAGAAGTTTGGAAAGAACTGGTAAGACTAAGAAATATGTTTTGTACAAGAGGTTACCTGTGGAGTATGATGGATGGCATTATTGAGGAAGTATACAAAGAGTGGGGGGTAAATATAAGCCACTGTTAGGCATAGGTTTAAGTTACATAACACAAGTTAGTGAAACACCTCAAGATGAAAAAGATTATATTATTCAGTATAACCAATACACTAGGGGATAAGAAATGTTATTAAAAAGAATTGGAACATTTTTATGGTAAATCCAGAAATACAGAAAATGTTAGGAACTGAACCGATGTTCATTGCAAAAACTGATCCAAATTTTCCGAGGCTTTTAGAAAATAAATTAACTGGGGATAACAGCTGTACTAGGGCGTACAAATGTTTGTGGTCATTGTAACCAATGTTCTTTCATTATCAAAGTATCTGAACTTACCTTACTGAAAAGTAAACTTGTGTTTCAAAAAGGTAACTGTACAGGTTGTAAAATAGTATAATTAGCCAAGTGTGAAAGTTATACTTGTTTCTCCATTGGTAAGACTGAACATGCACTTAAAACTCATTTTTACGAGCCCATATATGACATTACTAATAAAAAAGACAATGCATTATATAAACATTTATTTGACTGTATGAATTTTAAGAAGTTTATTTTTGGTATACTTGAACAAGTAAACCTTGATCTCTGAGGAGGTGATTGGAAAAGTTTGTTAAATAACAAAGAACTTCAGTGGCAGCTATGTTTCCACCAGGATTAAATGAGTCTATATCTATTGCACAAGGTTTAAGGGTGAAGGCTGCAAAAATATAAAGATGAACATATTTAAATGGCTTTTAATTATTTTAAGGGCATTTTACTGAAGACTGTAACAATTATATTATATTAATCTTGCACAAAAAGTACTTTTTATTATTATTATTTCTAAAGATTTTAAAGTTTACAAACAAGTATTGATGAATAGAAGAATAATTATAATTAATTAATGAGTCTGTATTCAGCTAATGGAATGTGGTGGCTATTGTATTTAAATGAATTTTGTTTAACACTATTTAATTTTGTATTCTGATGAGGTCCCTGTTCAGTGGGATGAAAATCCACAATATTTACTTTGCTTATTTATATTAAACTGTGGGTTTTAATCCTGGATGACCCTCATTATACTGTATTTTGATATTATAATACCTTAGTTGTCTATGTGTAGAGCGGAGTGTGTGATGCACCTTTAAGAAGCATTCCAGTCAGTGGGGACATGCATATAAGTACTGAGCACATGCAAGCAAGAGTGCCATTTTGAGTGAAAGCGTGTATGTGTGTAGCAGTCAGTCAGTTAGTTTATTTAAGTTTAATGTTTCAGTCATCCATCCAAGTATGTGTGTGTATAATAAACTACTTAAAAGAACACCAAAGCCTCATTGCCTTATTTGAATACACAAGAAGAGTGACATAGTGTCAGAAGTGGGATGCAAAGTTAAAACCATAAGGCACACACTCAGTAATGGAGGAATATACATGAGTGGATCATCCGAAGCTCAAACAACTCACAGACAGGTCAGACATGAATTTCCAGGTACTAAACTTGCTTAAATGATTGATTTTTTTACTCAATGAATATAAAACAAACCAATCAAAATGTTCAAAATGAATTTCTACTTAAAATGTTCGAAACTGCGACATATTCATAAAAAATATTTGAAAGAATTATGATACATTTGAAACAATATCCAAATCACATAAAATGTATCAAAAAGGGAAAACAACCATATTTCTTCACAAGGTACTTCTTTTTCACATTAAGTAAAGCTATTTGAAGTATCCAAAGTCTGCAAAGTGTTTGGCAAGTGTGTACAGCATTACAATACAGTTATTTCACTAAGTACAGTCATTTTAAAGAGATTAGTGTGCATTTGAATATTATTACAAGTACCTGGTGTGTGTTTGAAACTTATTTGGCATGGCAGAGGGATTTTGCAGACCTGCTCCACTTGTGTTCGATAATAATATTGCAGAAAATTGAAGAGTGTTTAAACAAGAGTACAACATTTTCATACAGACCGCTTTTTCTGATAAAGACACACATACAAAAAACATTTATTTTGCTTAATGTAGCTGGTTCAGAAGCCATTGAAAGAGAGCGTTCATTTGTGTATGCACCTGCTGTGATTGCAGGGGAGTGGGAAAACCATATTGTGGTACAGGCTGAAATGCGGGAAGACTCTGAGTGCTTAAAATGTAAATTTAGAGAAATGTGCAACCCCAAACAAATGTTACAATGGAAAGGCACATATTTTACACAAGAGATCAAAAGCCTGGTGAAACTTTTACAGCATATGTAACCGACTTGAGAAATAAGGCTAAAACATGCAGATTTGGTGATCTGAGATCAAAGTTGATAAAAGACAGGTTTATGTGTGTTGTTAATAATGATGCATTGAGAAAGATTTTGCTTTGAGATAGACAGTGAATTAATGATGAATAAGGCCATAGAGATTTGTCAGATGTATGCGCCCACAGAAAAGCATACAAATATGCTTACAAATGAGAAAGGCACACATGCAGCTTCTTCCAGCTCTAATGTTGATAGTATGCAGCATGAGGTTAAATGATACAGGCCTAAGGGTGTGGTCAATTCAGCAAAACCCAGAGCAGCTTCAGTAAAATCCAGGGCACACTCAGTAAAGCAGTGGGGTGACTAAGCAAAACCTGTGACAAGCCTCTTAGTCAACTGTTGTAATTGTGGAGGTAGCCATGAGCCCAAAAGAGAGAAGTGCTTAGCTTTTGGTCAAAAGTGCTACATATATAAAAAGTGGAATAATTTCAAAAAGTCTTGTAAATTTAAAGGGGTACATTCTTTTATTAAAACAGAGCATACAAAGAGGCAAGTTGATTGGTTAGAAAGCTGGAAGCCTACTTTTTATGTTGATGGTGTGTCTGTGCTTGGTAAAAAAGTCAATGCAGTAAATTTATGGGCAAAGAATGAAGTGCAAGTTAAGCAGCCCCTGCAAGAACGGCAACTGCACGGCTTCAAAAAGATCTGATAGCAATGCAAAACAAAGGGAGCCAGCAGACTATAGCATTCAATATTTATTAAAAAAACACAAAAACTAGGTCCAGACACCCAGTATCGACTAATTTGCAGCAAGCAATAAATCCTACTGTTGGTAACTATAAAGGCTGTCCTCCACCAATGCGTATAAAAAGGGAACGAACTGACCGATGATGTAAATCCAAAGTCTTTATTTGAACACACACAGTCTCAAATCCAAACGAAATTCAAACAGATTGAGCGCGCTTTCGTCTCCTATTGTGAAACTTCATCAGAATCTCCTCAATAAATTGTAAATTCAGCACAAATCGGCCTTGACAGACCATCTTAATTGGCAGTCTTTCTTGGAAGCAGCTGTATTTTCATTGCAGGACTTCCACCAGCACTTTTAGAACTCAGGATAGACTTCCTATCTCAGTGCCAAAATATTCAGTCCTGCTATATCTTACTTCAAAGGTAAAAATCCCCCAGACTCTTTTGAGTGTTCAAACACCGGACTGTACAATGACTTCTGCCATACTGCCAGTGAACGTGCCTTATAGCAGCTGCCTCTGATTGATTCAATATTTATTCTAAAACTAGCTCAAAAGCATAGTATAAAAATAAAAAAGAGACAAAACAGACCACCTTCGTCTGTAAAATTTACAAAGCCTTCTTCAGTGCAGTTAAGACATGAAAACTTGTTCTCCTTTTATATAGCCATCAGGTGAGGCTCTGATTTAATGAATTAATTAACATTTCAAAGTAAAGGTACTTATTAAGTCCCGGTGAACACAAACCTCCCAGTTTGATAATCCATTTCTTTTCCTTACTATTCAAAATTTGATGCCATCCTGCTTTGTTTGTCCTTTGTCCAAGAATTCAGTCTATCACAGCAAAATTAAAGGATGCATTCTTGTGTACCTCAGTGTGGTTGTATAAAGTGTTGGTAAGCTTCTTGCGCCTGATGTCACTGTAATGTTCAGAAATTCTAAATTTGAGTGGTCTGGACATTTGTCCCATATAAAACAGAACAGGTACAGGTAGCCAAATAGATCACCCAGTCCGACTAACAGTTAGCAAAAAAGAAAATATCAAATACTCGGTCAGTATTTTTACTACTAAACTGGCTTGTTTTCATTACTTTTCTGCAGTGGGTGCAATGACCACAGGGAAAACATCATTTGAGCTGGTCCCCCATGACAGTTGTTTGTATGGAGTCACCCTTACATCTCCATCCATGTTTATAATGACTTAGAAATGGCCCCAGGTTCTTACCTGTCCTAAAAAAGTGAGATCGGTCATCCAAAAAATCAGAAAATTTAGCATCTGCTAAAAGGATGTTCCAGTGTCTATGAACACTGTTAAGTAGGACATCAGTGTTCCTTCCATAGGTAGTGACTAGTTGGATGGTGGAGTCCTTGCCCAGGGACTTGTCCCTATATCTCAAAAGGTCCTGCCTGTCACAATTAGCTACCCCGTGTCTGGCCTTGTAGATATTCCCCATTTTGTAGCCTCTGTTCCTGAATCTGGTGGTTAGATCTTCCTGATAAACCTCATAGGTAGCATCATTTGAGCATATTCATTTCATGCATAAAAATTGTGATTTGGAATGTTTCTGCATATATGTGGAGGATGAAAGCTGGAAGCATGGAGAAGGGAGTTATATTGGGGGTATTTATGATACACTTCCGATGCCAATGTATGGTCACTATTCCTAGTTACTAAGACATTTAAGAAGGTGATCCTGTTGATGTTATAATTGACTGTAAATTGTATACCCCATTTGTTGTCATTTAAATAGCCAACAAACTCCATGAGATAGTCAGAATCTGATATACATAGTAACCAGCAGTCATCCAGGTATCTTCTCCAAATATCAATCTCATCTAGATAGAGATTGTGTGCATTGTCATAGATGAGCTGTTCCTCAATGTGGGCCATAAAAAGTCAGCATATATGGGAGCAAAAGAAGCTCCCATAGCCATGCCTTGTATTTGCAAATATCATTTGTTATTATAATAGAACATGTTCTTAGTTAGGATGTGTTCAGCAAGGCAAATTAAGAAGGTATTGAAGCCGGGTTGGTACAATTCCATCTTATATAACCAATACTATAATGCTTCCAAGCCCCCCAGTGGGGAATGTTGGTATACAATGCAGAAACATCTAGGGAGCAGAGTAACCACCCCGGCTCAAGCTGCATTTCAGAGATTACTTTAAGGAATTCTGTGGTGTTCTGGTTACGGGTCCTAACCCATTTCAAAAGTGGTTTCATATATTGTGTAAGAAACTGAGATAATGTTTCTGTAATTGAGCCCCTACCTGAGACTATGGGTCTATCAGGTGGATTTTCAAGATTCTTATGGATTTTGGGTAGGAAGTATATGTATTAATTTGAATGGTCGGGCACTGTAAGATGATGTAATGTGGTATCCATTATGATTCCCTCATTCTTGGCTGATGCCAAAATCCTATCAATTTGTTTCTTGAAACCAGGGGTTGGGTTCGATGTCATGTGAGTATAATAACGACCGTCAGTAAGCTGTCACTCAGCTTCTGTATTATATTGGGTCCAATCCTAGACAACTACCACCCCACCCTTATCCGCAGATAATATTGCCAAATCATGATTATTTACCAGTTCACGGATAGACTCCATTTCAATCTTTGAGAGGTTGTTAGATTTGGCACGGAACTCCCTAAAGTGAAAATGCAGATCTTTGAGAATACAATTCTGAAACATTAGAACGTTATTATGCATTGGTGGTACAAAATTTGATTTATGGTATCTGAAACCATCCTGCGATTCAGGAATAGATGCTGTCTGAAAAAAATAATCTTAAATTAAGTAATCTAGAAAATAAGGTAATATCTTGTGCAAATGTATCTTCAGACACATAAAAGCCAGGTATAAAATTAAGACCTTTATTCAAAACTTTAACTTGGGTGGGTGACAGAGGGGTGGATGAAATATTCAGTACATTGTTATCTATTTCTGCACCATCAGTTTCAACAATCCTTCCATACCTTCCACATTTGTGGTGTTTCCTACCTCCTCTCCTTTGCCTACCCCTAAAAGGATCAGTGTATTACTTCGTTTAGAGCAGGGGAGTCTGGAGCATGCTGTGCATCAGGCTCAAAACCTGATGAAGACTCCTCACCCGAATTATCATAGCTGGATGAGGAAGGTTTCTTTAAAATAGACCTTGGTCTTTTCCTTTTAGTAACCTTTCTATTTATTTGTTCAAACCTGACATGCTTATTACTAGAAAAGGGGTGCCCACCCTCATTGTCAGCTAAATCCATATGGAACTTCCTCATTTTCCTATCTTTCAAATTGTTCCAAGGTTAGGAGATCCTGGCTATGTTTCCTAAGGCCAGTATTAGAGGATTCTTGTCCTTCAAATTTCTGAATATCTACACACATTTGAGTGATTTCCAATATGTCCTTATCAATAGTTCTCTCATAGTGAGAAGCAAGAACTTCCACAAAACTCATGGAAGCTCTTTGTTGAGCCAAAGCCCATTGTTCTGTCAGTGTTGTGTCAATGTTGTTAACCAATGGCTGGATACGTACCCTCAGCCTCCTTGGTGAAATACCTTTCATAGGTTCATAGGTTCATAGGTTCATACTAGGCTATCTGCCCTAGGGCATTTATAAGCCTAGCCAGAATGTGTTTGGCTTTCGCCACCCATTTTAAATTAATTTTGCTATGCCCTTTTTCGAGGTTAGTATACTGTGCCTCTGTCTAACAGTGACACAGAAGTGATACCCGGGGTAAACCTACGATCCCCCATCCACTCATCAAGATTCCTCTTGAAGAGAGTCAATGAGGGACTCTGCCTAACCTGGACTGGGATTTTATTCCAGAGTGAAGGGAGCCTCTGGGTTATTAATCTGTCTCTCCAGCATGTCCTATTTATTTCAGTGCTGAGGTTCAAGTCTCTCGAGCGCGTAGCTCGATGGGATTTGGATTTTCTGAGGTGCAGCATGTCCATTAATTCCGGGTTGGACATGGATTTATATGTCAGGCACAGATCACCTCTGAGCAGGCGGTATGCCACTGAGTAGAGCTGGAGTTTCTTTAACCGGGCAGCATATGGCATCTGTTTGAGCCCTTTGATCCTCTTGGTGAGGTACTTTTGGGGTCTTTCCAGTTGCTGCAGTTGTCTGGTAAGTTACATCCCAAAAGGGGCATTATACTCAATTATGGGCCTGATGAGTGATGAGTAAAGAGGCACGATGACCTCCCCTGATCTAGATGTGAATCCCTTCAGGATTAGGTGGGCTATATAAAATGTTTGGTTTGGTATGCATTAAAGAGCTTGAAATGCCATACATTGGTCCGTAAGGACCTCATGCTCTTATTTAATTTAAGAAATTGTGCCTCACATGTGCTTTCCAAAGGCAGATCCTCCGGCCCACTGATCTGTTTACTTGTATTACCAAGACCAAATATGGCCAAATCATCATGATCTGAGGATAAGCCCTGCAACAGGTTGGTAAGATCCATTAGTGATCAATAACTTGGTGGAAAAAACACTTTTAGTAAGCTGTATTTGTCCACTATATGAACACCAGATATTGGAAATATAAGTAGGTTATTATAAAAGTGCCCCATTTAGAGCAACCACGAACCTTAGCTTGATCCAGATACCAAGTCAAAATAAAAATCATATAATGTTGTTTCCAAAAATTGTAAATGTATAAATCTCAGTTATCACACCCAATCGGGTAGGCAACTCTGCAGCAATGCTATGTTCATATAGCTATCCAATTACTGTGTAAAAGCAATAGGTCAGGCATGGACAATATTAGCCCCTGCTATTCAATCACTTGCCTGCAAATATCAATTATTCATAAGCAGTGCTAAGTCCATATAACCATATGTCCATAACATCCACCATAAACTTTAGAATGAACTATGATAGCCCTTTCTGTTATTAAATATTAGTTGCCACATCAGGGAAGCAATACCTATGAGTCAGGCTAGGATCATTTCAATGGTCATACAAAATTAGGCCAACATCTGGATGTTCAATAAAACACCATAGTGTCAGTATTTATATTCAATAATATTATTGGGCCCACCAATGTAAATATACCTCCTGCCAGAGTTATTTCCTGCAGTAAAATTGTGTCAAAACATTCCCCTTGTTATCAAATAATCACATTTTTATCGGCCGGGTTAATGTCTAAAAGAGAGTCCCTGCAGGCACAAAATCATATGGTCAAAAATATAGCCCAAATTGGTTCCTAGAGGTGTAAAGAATCACCTTAAATATCACATTCCCAAAGGTCGGATTAGTGTCTTGAGAAAGTCCCTGTAAGGAGCATTGTCATAATGTCAAAAGGTGTAACCCAAATCAATGTGTGGGAACTTTAGTTCGTATATATCCCTAAACACTCTTTTATTATGCCCCCATATGAACCTAACACCAAACTGTTCCTATTTGGAATCAAAAGAAATAGTACAAACTGCACAAAATAAAGAGGACTAACTGTCTAAATGATGTGAAGCATGACAACCCTCATCACACAGATTCAAAAATTTACTTTCCTCAGACACAAAATTGCTAAGGCTTGTATCTAGTCTACATGATTCTGCCAAAACTAATACAATAAATCATAGACTTGTTATACACAGCAACTGCAAATATGTTATAAATCCTGCCCTAAACAAATAGGCACACTTCGTTGTCTAATATGCATGACACCATTATTTATTTATTTTACATTTGTTGACCGGGCTAGTCCAGCTGGATATATGTCCATTTTCAGCAGAGGCATGGGGAGAAAAGCTCCTCGAAAACGCAGTAAAATATATATAAAATGACAGTTTTCACAGATGCAGATACAATACATATATAAGCAATTCTTTTACATGACAATTTTTACAGATGTGGGTGCATAACATATATTAGTTATTATTTTCACTTCAATACATTTCTGCTTACAGAATTGTTTTACTTACAACTTTAGATAATTTATAAAAGCCCATTTTCTTTATGGTTTTCAGAAACAAACTAGTATATACATAAGAAGTGACAGGTGTCTTGTGATAAATGGGGTAAATTAAGCCACAGTGGTGCAGCAGTAGCATTGTCGCCTCACAGCAAGAGGTTCTCCCATTCTATTCTTGGCTGGAGTGCCTTCTGTGTGGAGTCTGCATGTCCTCCCCGTGGTCGAGTGGCGTTTGAAAGACATGTGAATGGGCATGCCTTTGTTGAAGGTTGGGCATCAGTCTGGCACTTCGGCACCATAAAAATTGACTCCCAATCATTAGCGGGCCAGAGTTCCGCTGTGGCAACCCCTAACCAGGAAAAGCTGAAAGAAAAAAAAGTCTCAGTTTGCACATGGACATAACCAATGGGATTTAAGGTAGATTTTCAGCTTGTTTTTAAAAAGGGTTGTTGAGGATAGAGAGGTCAGGTCACTAGGGATTGAGTTCCAGGTTTTGCCCATGATATTAGAGAACAATGAGTCACCAGCCATATTGTTGGTTTTACCTATTTGTATTAATATTTTATTGGATGAGCGTAAGGTCTTAAGGTTCTTATAGGAGGTGATAAGGTCAGAGAGAATTGGAGTATTGGTAGACTGATACAGGATTTTATGGGCAACTGTTAAGTGGTTAAATAGTAGTAAGTTTGGTAACTCTAACCATCCTAGTTGATCAAAATTAATACAGTGATGGGTTCTGAATGTGGAACCTGTTGCAAATCTGGCAATATTATTGTAGGAGATAGCCAGCTTGTTCTGGTTGTTTTTAGACAGGTTAGTATATATAGGGGAGGCATAGAGGAGGGTAGAGATTAAGTGGATGTGAGCAATAGTAGCCCTTGCTAGTGGGGTCAGAAAGGGTTTGATTCTATAGAAGGAGCCTATTTTTTTATTGGCAGTTTTTATAGTATTGTTAATGTGAGTATCAAAGTTAAGGTTATCATCAATTAGTACCCCTAGTAGTTTTGTAGTTGAATCAGGAGATATGATAGTACCGTTTTTTGATGTAACAGTACAGTTAAGAGGGGAGGCCCTACGGGTGAGGGTGAATAGAAAGAGTTTTGTTTTTTTGGGGTTCAAGATGAGGCAATGGTGTAGAAGCCATTTCTCGACTGTGTTAAACACATTTTGGGTGAGGGTCTGAAGGTCTGATGGAGAGGTGGCTGAGCAAATTAATGTGGAATTATCTGCATATTGTATACAGGTAGCATTAGGTATTGCAGAATGTAGGTCATTGATAAAAAGGGAAAATAGGAAAGGTCCTAATATTGAGCCTTGGGGGACACCGAGCGCAATGGGGAGATGGGTAGATAAGTTGTTCTCCCACAGAACAGCCTTTTGCCTATTGTTTAAGTAGAATTGAAACCATTGTATAGCCAGCGCATCTAGTGATAGGTTTTTGAGTATGTTTATGAGAAGTTGGTGGTTAACCATATTAAAGGCTTTTGAGAGATCAATAAAGAGGGCTGAGGATAGATTGTTGTTATTGCAATTTTTGTTAATATAGTCAGAGAAGGATAAGAGGGCAGTAGTGGTGCTATGAAATGGCCTAAAGCCATGTTGGCAGTTGGCTAATAAGTTATCTATAAGATGGTTTAACAGTTGTCTATGAATGCATTTCTCCATGATTTTTGCCAGTGGAGATAAAATAGCAATAGGTCTATAGTTGGATAATTCAATGGAGTTGCCACCTTTATGTAGGGGGATAATATGTGAGATCTTCCAGATAGATGGGATAGTTCCTTCAGTCATAGTTCTATTAATCAGGATGGAGATGGGGTAAGCTATGGCCTTTGCAGCTTTTTGCAGATATTCTGCAGGTAGGAGATCAGCTGCAGGGGTAGTAGGTCTGAGTTTCTGTATAAGGGTACAGACAAAGGATGTAGGGACAGGTTTAAGCTAAAATGAGGGTGGTATGCTAGCAGTAGAGGAAGTCAGAGATGAGCTGTCAGGAGTTAGTTGATTGGCAAGAGACTGAATGGTCTCAGTAAAGAGCTTGTTAAAGGTATTCTCGATTTGCTTTGGACTATCATGGCCAGAGCCTGATGGGGTGGGTGTGACAGAATGACCTGTGTATAAAAGTGTGTTAATCCCTGCCCAGAACTTTTGTGGTTTGTTTTGATGGGTTTGTTGGAGTTGGATGTAATAGTGTCTTTTGTCTGACAGAATGGCTTTTTTTGGTATCATTTCTTAGCTGTCTAAATGTTAAGTGATCGTCTGGGCTTTTAGTAGTATGCCACTTGGCCCAGACTTTATTTCTGAGGAGCATTTTTTGCTTGGTTGTTTTTGAGAGCCAGGGGGCAGGTTTAATCCTAGTTCTAATGGTTCATTTTGGTGCATGGTAGTCTAGAATACCTAAGAATTCTTCAGTGCAGTTAAGACATGAAAACTTGTTCTCCTTTTATATAGCCACTAGGTGAGGCTCTGATTTAATGAATTAATTAACATTTCAAAATAAAGGTACTCATTAATTCCTGGTGAAAACAAACCTCCCAGTTTGATAATCCATTTCTTTTCCTTACTATTCAAAATCTGATGCCATCCTGCTTTGTTTGCCCTTTGTCCAAGAATTCTGTCTATTACAGTAAAATTAAAGGATGCATTCTTGTGTACCTCAGTGTGCTTGTATAAAGCATTGGTAAGCTTCTTGTGCCTGATGTCACTGTAATGTTCAGAAATTCTAAATCTGAGTGGTCTGGACGTTTGTCCCACAAAAAATGCAGAACAGGTACAGATAGCCAAATAGATCACCCAGTCCATCTGACAATTATCAAAAAGAAAAATATCAAATACTTGGCCTGTATTTTTACTACTAAACTGGCTTGTTTTCATTACTTTTCTGCAGTGGGTACAATGACCATAGGGAAAACATCCTTTAAGCTGGTCCCCCATGAGAG
This sequence comes from Protopterus annectens, assembly GCF_019279795.1. Classification (NCBI taxonomy): domain Eukaryota; kingdom Metazoa; phylum Chordata; order Ceratodontiformes; family Protopteridae; genus Protopterus; species Protopterus annectens. Next base: position 142,122,128 of record NC_056732.1, read on the forward strand.
TTGTTTGTATGGAGTCACCCTTACATCTCCATCCATGTTTATAATGACTTAGAAATTACCCCAGGTTCTTACCTCTCCTAAATGAAAAGTGACATCCGTCATCCAAAAAATCAGAAACTTTAGCATCTGCTAAAAGGAGAACAAGTTTTCATGTCTTAACTGCACTGAAGAAGGCTTTGTAAATTTTACAGCCGAAACTGGTCTGTTTTGTCTCTTTTTATTTTTATACTATGCTTTTGAGCTAGTTTTGGAATAAATATTGAATGCTACAGTCTGCTGGCTCCTTTGTTTTATATTGCTATCAGGTCTTTTTTCAGCTTTCTTGTATGTTTGAACTGATTTTTGGATACTGGACATTGGGTTATGTTAATAGAAGGGCTGGATGAAGCCTTTTCGTACATCGGAGGAACCCAGTACGTTTTCTGACACAAATTAACAAATGAACATTCAGTTCTAGTGTCTGGAGCACTAACAGAGTTTTTGTTGCTTGATTACACTGGGCGTCTGAACATCAGCTTTTTGGTACCATCATATTGTGAGTAGTGTGTGTGATTAAAACACTTGTCCTATTTTGAGTGTATAAAGCAATGTGGGTTCACTAACACCAGGGGAATCCATCTTGATCTATTTTTGGTTCATTGAGCTGTTTTAATTGGGTTTTCCCTTTGGAGCATTGGGTGCCATCTTCTTTTGAACTGGCTTTTGTTTGCTCTTAATAACAGGGCGTGTGCTTCATACCAATTGTGCTGCTTCTTTGGGATATCCTTGTAAATCAAGCCCTTGGAACTACTACATACTGTATGCATGATTTAAACAACTTTGAGAGCACCAAACATTATAAGCCCATTAACATCGGGGAATTTATTTTGTGTTATCCCTGTGATATGGAACTGTATTAACTGTGACGATTCAGTGGAATAATGGTCGCCATCTTGCTAGATCTGGGTACAATTCATTCCTAACAACAGGACAAGTGTTGGGTGCTAATCTGGTGGCTATTTAACAACAGAATCATCAGAATATCTTTGCTAAACTGGGGCTATCTTTGCTAAATTGGGACTGGATTCACATTCTAAAGAATACCTATCTGTTTATTTTTTTTAGGACTTTTTTTGTAATTAGGTTTATGACCAACAAATATAGCTTTGGACATTTAGTTGGTCTACAATAATACTTTTTTTATTTTTTATTTTGGGATACTATATGTCATTTTTTTTGCTTTGGGACACTTTGCATATGTTTTCTAACTATTTGTAGATGAAACTTGACATTATTGATATATTTAAATAATGTGGACAAGTTTAAATGTTTGTTGGGATTTCATACTATTGAATACAGGAGCACATTCAGGTTAGCCCTACAGGTTGGGTTCTAATGGTGTCATGCATATTGGACAACTGTGTGTGCCTATTTGTTTAGGGCAGGATTTATATCAAATTTGCAGTTGCTATGTATAACGAGTCTATGATTTATTGTATTAGTTTTGGCAGAATCATATAGACTAGATAGAAGACTTAGCAATTTTTGTGTCTGGGGAAAGTAAATTTTTGAATCTGTGTGATGAGGGTTGTCATGCTTCACATCATTTAGACAGCTATTCCTCTTTATTTTGTGTGGTTTGTACAATTTCTTCTGATTCCAAATAGGAACAGTTTGGTGTTAGTTTCATATGGAGGCACAATAAAAGAGTGTTTAGGGATATATACTATCTAAAGTTCCCACGCATTGATTTGGGTTACACCTTTTGACATTATGACAATGCTCCTTACAGGGACGTTCTCAAGACACTAATCTGACCATTGGGAATGTGATATTTAAGGTGATGATTTACACCTCTAGGAACCAATTTGGGCTATATTTTTTGACCATATGATTTTGTGCCTACAGGGACTCTCTTTTAGACATTAACCCGGCCGATGGACATGTGATTATTTGATAACAAGGGAAATGTTTTGACACAATTTTACTGTGGGAAATAACCCTGGCAGGAGGTATATTTACATTGGTGGGCCCAATAACATTATTGAATATAAATATTGACCCTGTGGTGTCTTATTGAACATCCATATGTTGGCCTAATTTTGTATGACCATTGAATTGATCCTAGCCTGACTCATAGGTTTCGCTCCCCTGATGTGGCAACTAATGTTTAGTAACAGCAAGGGCTATCATAGTTCATTCTAAAGATTATGGTGGATGTTATGGACATATGGTTATATGGACTTAGCACTGCTTATAAATAATTGATATTTTCAGTCAAGTGATTGAATAGCAGGGGTTAATATTGTCTATGCCTGACCTATTGCTTTTACACAATAATTGGATAGCTATATGAACATAGCATTGCTGCAGAGTTGCCTACCAGATTGGGTGTGATAATTGAGATTTATAAATTTGCCATTTTTGGAAACAACATTGTATGGTTTTTATTTTGACTTGGTATCTGGATCAAGCTAAGGTTTGTGGTTGCTCTAAATGGGGCACTTTTATAATAACCTACTTATAGTTCCAGTATCTGGTGTTCATATAGGGGACAAATACAGCTTACTAAAAGTGTTTTTTCCACCAAGTTATTGATCACTAATGGATCTTACCAACCTGTTGCAGGGCTTATTCTCAGATCATGATGATTTGGCCATATTTGGTCTGGGTAATACAAGTAAACAGATCAATGGTCTGGAGGATCTGCCTTTGGAAAGCACATGTGAGGCACAATTTCTTAAATTAAATAAGAGCATGAGGTCCTTACAGACCAATATATGGCATTCCAAGCTCTTTAAGGCATACCTAACCAAAGGTATTTCACCAAGGGTGCTGAGGGTAAGTATACAGCCAACAAATGGGGTATACAATTTGCAGTCAATTATAACATCGACAGAATCACCTTCTTAGATGTCTTAGCAAGTAGGAATAGTGATCATACATTGGCATCAGAAGTGTATCGTAAATGCCCCCAATATAACTCCCTTCTCCATGCTTCCAGCTTTCATCCTCCACATATATGCAGAAACATTCCAAAAATCACAATTTTTACACATGAAACGAATATGGTCAAATGATGCCACCTATGAGGTTTATCAGGAAGATCTAACCACCAGATTCAGGAACAGAGACTACAAAATGGGGAATATCTACAAGGCCAGACATTGGGTGAGTAATCGTGACAAGCAGGACCTTTTGAGATATAGGGACAAGTCCCTGGGCAAGGACTCCACCATCCAACTAGTCACTACCTATGGAAGGAACACTGATGTCCTACTTAATAGTGTTGTTAGACACTGGAACATCCTTTTAGCAGATGCTAAATTTTCTGATTTTTTGGATGACAGATTTCACTTTTCTTTTAGGAGAGGTAAGAACCCGGGGTCATTTCTAAGTCATTATAAACATGGCTGGAGATGTAAGGGTGACTCCATACAAACAACTCTCATGGGGGACCAGCTCAAAGGATGTTTTCCCTGTGGTCATTATACCTGCTGCAGAAAAGTAATGCATACAAGCCAGTTTAGTAGTAAAAATACTGGCCAAGTATTTGATATTTTCTTTTTTGCTAATTGTCAGACGGACTGGGTGATCTATTTGGCTGCCTGTACCTGTTCTGCGTTTTATGTGGGACAAACATCCGGACCACTCAAATTTAGAATTTCTGAACATTACAATGATATCAGGCACAAGAAGCTTACCAATGCTTTATACAAGCACACTGAGGTACACAAGAATGCATCCTTTAATTTTACTGTGATTTGGACAAAGGACAAACAAAGCAGGATGGCATCAGATTTTGAATAGTAAGGAAAAGAAATGGATTATCCAACTGGGAGGTTTGTTTTCACCAGACTTAATGAGTACCTTTAACATGAAATGTTAATTAATTCATTAAATTAGAGCCTCACCCAGTGACTATATAAAAGGAGAACGAGTTTTCATGTCTTAACTGCAGTGAAGAAAGCTTTGTAAATTTTACAGCCAAAACCGGTCTGTTTTGTCTCTTTTTTATTTTTATACTATGCTTTTGAACTAGTTTTGGAATAAATATTGAATGCTACAGTCTGCTGGCTCCCTTTGTATCGTATAGAATGAAGTATTTTGTACTGTTCGGCTCAATGGGAGACCTGTAGAGCTTGAAGTAGTTACTGGTTCAAAGTGCAATGCTATGTCAGCAGAAATGTTTGCTAGAGTAAAAACTAGAGAACAACTTAATCTGGGAAAATGTACAAAGCTCGTTGCTTATTGTGGTGAAGAAATTCAGACCAAAGGCTCAGTAGTGTTTTCATGTTACTCTGCTGGGAACAGCTATGACTTCCAGTTTTATGTAGTCAAGGGACACGTGCAGTCATTATTAGGCCTCAAAATCAGTTTGAAAATGGGACTGCTTTCATTTAATAGAGAAGTTCACCATGTAAGCTTTCATGATAACAGCTCAGATTTCGCCCAAACTTTTTTTTTTCTGACTATGCTGATATTTTTGAAGACAAACCAGGTAAACTCCCAGTTGTGTACTCCATGAAATTAGACCATGAGATAAGCCTGGTCATCAGACCAGCATGGAAAGTTCCAATAGCTATGCAGAACAGAGTCAAAGCTGAGTTAGACAGAATGGTGCAGCTAGGAGTAATTTGTCCAGTAGAAGAACCAAGTGAATGTTTATTCTCCATGGTAGTAGCTCATAAGAAAAGTTCAGATGGTGTCAGAATATGTATTGATCCAAGAGATTTGAACAAAGAACTAAAACAACCTCATCATCCAATGCGAACAGTTGAAGAAGTTGCTGCCCTCATGCCAAATGCCACTGTTTTTTCTCTTTTAGATGTAAAAAGTTAATTTTAGCAAATTTTGCTTGATCAAAAATTTTCAATACTAACCACATTCAGTACACCATTTGGAAGGTACTAATTTTTGAGAATGCCTTTTGGAATAAATTCTTCCAGTGAAGTATTTCAATGTGTGATGGAGTACATTTTTTCAGGCAATCCGTATGGTATAATAGTAGATGATATTCTTGTAGAAGGCAATGGGGAAGTCGAAAAGGATAGAAACTTCAGGAAAGTTCTGGAATGTGCTTGTGAAGTGAATCTTAAAATGAATCTTCAGAAATGTAAATTCAGGCTAAGAGAAGTTACTTATATGGGTCATTTGTTTACCAGTTCATGCTTATGACCAGATCCTTCAAGCAATTCTTGAGATGCCAGCTCCAGACAATGTCCAAACCTTACAATGTTTTCTTGGTATGTTCAACTATTTAGGCAAGTTCATAACAGATTTGAGTCAACTTTCAGCACCACTAAGCGAGCTGACATGCAAAGATGTAACCTGGTCTTGGTCAGAACAACACCAAAGAGCATTTGCTGTCCTGAAACAGAAAATTGCCAGTCTACCTACGTTAAGATACTATGATGTTCACAAACCAGTAACTCTTTCCTGTGATGCTTCAAAGTTTAGTCTTGGTGCAGTCATTCTTCAAGAAAGTATTCACCAAGATGCAGTATGTTCAAACTGAGAAAGTGCTTTTGGCAATTGTGTTTGCATGTTCAAAGTTCCATGATTAAATTTATGGCCAACCTATCCAGACTGAAACTGATCACCAACCTTTGGTCACTATTTTGAGAAAGCCAGTGCACACAGCTCCTGTGAGACTGCAAAGCATGATGCTCAAATTGCAAAAGTACAATTTAAGTTTTGTCTACACAAAAGGCAGACTTCTTTATCTTGCTGATACTTTATCCTGATCACCCAGGAAAACCACTGAACAGCATGAAAATGAGCAACCTGATTTTGAAGTCATGGAAGTAAGAACTTTTTCTTTCAGACTCCTTGATGAGCTTAGAGCTTACACAGCTTCAGATCCAGTTCTCCAGAAGCTCAACCACTTTATCAGTCAAGGATGTCCGTCAAAGCAATCTTGTTTACCACTAGATGTGCTGCAGTATTTTCCTTACAGAGATGAGATTTTGATGAAAGATGGTATCATTATGAAAGGTCCAAAAGTGATTGTTTCAAAATCCCTGCAGCAAGAGTATATTAAGATCTTTCATCCTAGTCACCCAGGAACTGATTCTACCAAAAGAAGGGTGGACTCGTATTTTGGCCGTCTGTGTCAAAAGATATTAATAAGGGAATCTGATCTTGTTCTTTTTGTAACAGTACCAAACTGCATCAACCAAAAAAAAAAAAACACATCAGTTAAGCCAGATTCCTGAACTACCTTGGTTGACAGTAGCTACAGATATTTTCAAATGGAATGGTCAACATTATGTGGTGTTAGTAAACTCCTATTCAAATTGGTTCACGACTGACCTACTTCCTAATCTAACATCCAGTACTGTCATTACAAAGTTGAAGAGACATTTTTCTGTCCCTGGTAGTCTGCACAGTAATTTTTGACAATGGTGCACAGTTTACAAGTCAGCATTTTAAAAGATTTGCTGAAACATAGGTCTTTCTTCATGTTACGAGTAGTCCTGAATACCTGCAATTAAATGGCTTTTTTGAACTTGCAGTTCAAAGTGGAAAACAGCTGTTAGAGAAATCCAAACGAGATAATACTGATGTTTTGTTAAACTTGTTTAATCTCAGAAACCTTCCTCACGTAATTTATTTGGTTCACCTGCTCACAGACTTATGTCGAGACAAACCAGAAACACACTACCAATCAGTAAGAATTTGTTGGTTTCATGTGATAAAAACAACAAAGCAGTAAAAGCTCAACTTCTCAAAAAGCATTTGTCCCAAAAGTCCTACTACGACAAAACCAGTAAACCTCTGAATCGGTCGAAAGAAGGAGAGATAGTGAGGATGCAGACAGCAAAAGGATTTGACCGAATAGGACTCGTGAAGCATTTGTGTGAAGAACTGAGATCATACATTGTTGAATCACAAGGGATGGAATTTAGGTGGAATCGGAAACATTTATTACTGGTGTCCAAGCCAGTGTTACAGCATCTTGCCTGTAATGGAGATTCTAATTCTCAGAGTAATTTGTCCAATGTTCCTGTTCCAGAGAACATTTCATCATCTGTTCCTGTAAGTATCCCTGAAAATCCTGAAGCAGAACATTCCCCATTGACTGTCCCTGTTGCTAAACCCAGTTCTAATTATTACATTATGAAGTCAGATTGTATCTCAAAACCTAATCCTAGATACAAGGCAACCTGGACATGATTGTTTTGTTTGTTATTGTCTATAATTTGCATGCTTATTTATTTTTATTTTTATTTTTATTTGACATTTCTTGACTGGGTATGTCCAACTGTGCTAGAAACCCATTTTCAGTGGAGACCCAAGGAGAAAAGCTCCAATACAGACACATTACAGTACAAATGTTGCAAGCACATATAGAGAATTATACAACATAAGTTCCAAAAATACAGAGGTAGTACAATAACATGATAACAAAATAATAACATTTTTTTTTTTTTTTTTTATTTATTTTTTTACATAGACGATGTATTCAACTGGATTTTCTAGGAGAGTGAAAAAGATATCACAAGAGAAGAGAGGAATTTATAGATGAGTGAGCAAACAGTATATACATATGTACATGTGGAGGGACAATAAAGCCTAAGGGCTTATTCTCAGAGTAGGACTAAGGTTGAAGAGAGAAAAGTTAGGATGTTTTGTAGATGGAAGTCAGTGTAGTGGATTGGGTAGGGGCCTGACAGGGACAAGTCTTAGTGTTAAGAAGGTGAAGTTTTAGTTCCTTTATTATTTAATTGTCATTTTCATTGCAAGACAGATTAGTCAAAGAAGGAGGATGTAGATCTGCGTGTGTGATGTGCTTTAAGAAACATTCCAGTCAGTGGGCACATGCATATAAGTACTGAGCATGTGCAAGCAAGAGTACCATTTTAAGTGAGCAGCCAGAGTGAAAGCATGTGTGTGTGTAGCAGTCAGTCAGTTAGTTCGTTTAAGTTTAATGTTCTAGTCATCCATCCAGATGTGTTTATGCATAATAAACTACTTAAACGAACACCCAAGTTTCATCATCTTATTTGAATACAAAAGACGAGCAACATATGGATAGCTAAGTTATGAAGGACCCTTTCTCCTTCAGTTTAGGTTCAGGAAAGAAAATGGGGAAGTGGATAGTTTGGCTTAAAGAAAACTCGGACACCATTTTAGGCATAAAAGAAGCATTCGTCCTCAAAGAAAACATGTGCAAATGGAAAATGAGATAGTGTTGACTCAACATAAGAGTTTGCAACTTGTATACCCTTCTTGCAAAGGGCAAAGCAATCAGCAAGACTGTTTCCCATGTTAAGAACTTCAAGTCAGCCAGATTAGCTAGTTCAAAGGGAGCAAGTGTTAGCCTCTGTAACACAAAATTAAGATCTCAACGAGGGGCCACTGGTTTTAATTGGAGGCCTGTTATGCAAAACTCCTTTCAAAAACATTTTGACATGAGACTGCATTGAAAGAGGAAGTATTTATGGACTGACATGCTTAAATGGTCAATAAATGAACCTTGATAGAGTTATAAGAAAGGCCATGGGACAGTAACACATGTGAATATTGTAGAGCCAGATAACAACTAGTCCTGAATTGGCAATGGTTGCATTGTTGGCACCCACTAGTAAAGATTTTCCATTTGCTAATATATAATTTTCCAGTAGCAGACTTTCTTACCTCCATTAGTATCTAATGCACATCCTCAGTAAACAAGTACCTAAAAGGAATTAAGACCTTATCATCCAAACAGTAAAACTGAAGTTAATTGCTGTTGGGGTGTATCAGACACACTTGTTCTTGTATAAGTAGATCCAGTCTGTGAGGAAGCATGTGGTAATTATTCCTAGCCATTGCCAAAAGAAGGGAGAACCATGGCTGTCTGGGCCAAAAGAGAATCACCACAATGATCTTGGCAGATTCCTTCTGAATCTTCAGAAGTACCCTGGAAATTAGTTGAATGGTTGGAAAAGTAAACACGAACATTCTTGTCTAAGTAAAAGAAAAGGCATCTGTCTTCTAGGCCTACTTGCATGGAGTCCTGGAACAGAATCTTGCTGGTTGATTGTTCAGAGAGGAGGCAAATAGGTCTACATGAAGAATGCCCCACAGATGGATTAAATCTTGGAAGACCCACTGATCTAGTTTCCATTTGTGAAGGTCTGACCTGGCTTGGCTCAGCTTGTCTGCCATACAGTTTTGCTCTGAATGAATGTAAGATGACTGTGGAGTGAAATTGTGCTGTGAAGCTATATCCTAAGCTAACATGGCTAGCCTGCAAAGGGGGTAAGTCCTGGTCCCCCCACTTGTTGATGTACCACATGACTGTCGTATTATCTGTAACCACTTGAAGAGGTCCCAGGGACCATCAATGGTTCAGCGAGTTGAGTGCCCTGATCAGGACAAGCATCTCCATGATATTTATGTACTTGCATCAGTCTTTGGTGTCCCACACCCCATGCATTTTTATCCCTCCTGAAACCGCTCCCCAAGCAAAGTCAAAAGGGTCTGTGGTGACTGACTGCTTTGGAGCAGGGAGGGAAAAGAGGAGACCTGGATTTAAGGATATCTGTTGTCTCCACCAAAAGATTTCTCTTCTGTCAAACTCCAGCACTGGGATTTGAAAAGATAAAGGATGTTGATGCTGGGACCAAAGAAATTTCAGATACCACTGTATCTTTCTCATGTGGAGTCTTGCCAGGGGTATCATGAGAATCATATATGCCATGAGACCCAAAATCCTGAGTTATTCCCACACAGTGACTGAAGTCTGAGTGGAAAAGTTTAGAAACAAATCTAGATAAAGATCTACTTTTTCTGTGGAAAAAAAAGCTCTTTGAACTGAGGTGTCTAGTTGACATCCCAGGAATACAATCTTGTGTGAAGGAGTCAAGAAAGACTTTTGAATATTCTCTTGTAATTCCACCTAGTGTAAGAGATCTCTCACCCATGAGATAGATTTCTAACACTTTGAAAAAGACACTGCAAAGATAAGCAAGTCATCTAAATATGGAAAAAGTGGATACCCTGTAACTTGCAATAGGTTATAACTGGAGCTAGACACTTTGTGAACACTCTAGATGCAATAAATAGTTCAAAGGGTAAAGTAGAGAACTGATAATGTGATCCAGATACACAAAACCTTAAGAATCATCTGAAGTCTGGATGAATAGGGCTGTGATGATAAACATCTTTTAAGTATAGCATTGCCAGGAAACTTGAAATAGGAAGAGGAGGTAACAGGTTGCGAAGTCACATCATTTTGAATTTGGCACTATCACAAACAGATTTAGGAAAGAAAGATTCAGAAGTGGTCTCTAAGAATTTTCTTCCTTCAGTACTAAGAACATCCTGGAATAAAAACCATTACCTACTTGCAAGGAGGAACTGCTTCTATCATTCCTTGGGACAGCGTGTGAAGAAGAACTGGTGGAAACAAAAGATCCTGATCTGCAGGATGAGGAACGACTGCGTGGACAGAAGGAATTTCCTTGCATGGCCATCTGAAACCTTAATGAATGATTTCAGAACCTATTTCTCTGAAACTAACTGTTGCCAAACAGAAAAATGAAGAGTCAGTCTTTCTGGAAGAAAAAAAAGAGCCTGAGTGTGGGGGGAGGGTTCACAGAGTCTCTTGAATAGTTATTCAGACTTATAGGACTGTGCTTGATTTTGGGGGCTTGAGACTTCTTTTTGGAATCCCCTTGGAATTTCTACTTAAACATCCATTTACCTGTATTTCGTTGAGGCTACTTATTCTGTTTTTCTAAAATTAGATGAGGAGATAGAAAGTCCCTTGGAAATTTTGAAAAAGGAGGGCCGAAAAATCTATAGATTCTTTGGATCAGCTTGAGCCTTTCATCAGACTTTTTGATCACCTCTATAGCATAGTGACCAAACAATAAAATCTGTATCCAAGGGGGAATTTAAAATCTCATTCTTAACTGGGAGGTTTTGAGAAGGCAGCCATGCCAACCTCCTTAAAACAGTACCAGTGGCCATAGCAATGGAAGAAGTATCAACAGTTATACACACAGTGTTTTAAAGTGCTGCTTACTGCCTTTTTTCTGTCAAAAAGTAACTTTTGTAGAGTGATAGTATTTAATGGCAATTGCTACTTGTCTTCCCCAGGAAACAAACATCATTTTCAGCTTGACAATGGAGCGACTACTGGATCCTCAGTCAGTCCTTCTTCCCAGCCACAAAAAGAAAAAGAAAAATAAGAAAACAGCCTTTTGCCACCATAGCGGGATAATAATTTGTCTCAAATGCATTTATTGACTCTACTGTGGCCATTTGTTGTACCTCAGACCACTCAAAACAAGACAAAGGGTCACACTGATACCGGCAACCTCTATATTTTTCATCCCTCATTTTCTTAATTTTCCAAGAGACCCCCAGGCTTAGCAAAATCAGCAGCCTGAAGCTGTGAAGCTGTAATAGCTTGTCAAGCAGTTGAAATTCTATCATATTTTGTTTAAATAGAGGAGTATCTCTTGAAAGGTGGTTACACCGAGGCGCTGGAGAATAAAGAATTTGCTTTTGGATTTGACTTTGGTTCCTGTTTTTCGATTCCTGACTTCTGAAGATTTTGCTGTTTTGGTATTGTTTTGGATCAGAGTTGTTTCTATCTGAAGGTGTGTGGAGTGGAGTTTGTGTAATAAAGGAGGGGTTAGTTCGTAGAGAAACTCTGTTGTGATGAAAAATGAGGAAAGGCTCTACTGCCATTAGTGCCTGAAGCTCTGAAACTCTTCTCGCTGAAGTAATTGCTAGCAGCAGGGCAGTCTTCCATGATATAAACTTTAAGTCAGCTGAGAAAGCTGGCTTGAAAGGAGGTAGCATAAGTTTTTCCAGAACAAAGTTGAGGTCCCAAGTAGGTGTTGGTGCTCTCCTGGGAGGCCTAATGTTTTTGGCTCCTCTGAGAAACTGCCTTAGGAGTGGATGAGAAAATAAGGGAGGATCTGTGTTGTAGTGAGCTGAAATAGCTGAGGCGTGGATTTTAATAGATGAAAAAGAAAGCCCTTTGTGTAACATCTCAGTTAAATATTGCAGTATCTGAGGTATGTCAGGCTGAAGGGTATTTTGGCCTTTAGCTTGGTTCCAGGCGCAAAACCTTTTCCATTTGTCTGAGTAGGCTTTCCTGGTGCTGGGCCTCCTGGCCTCCAGAATAACATCCATAACAGCTTGTGAGAGAGGAGCTGGCCGGTTGCTTAGGTGATTTGCCATGCAGCCAAGTTTAAGGTTTTGAGCTGGCTGTGTCGAATCTGATTGTCTTGCTGTGTGAGCAGATGGGTAATTTGTGGTAGAATCCATGGTGGGCCCTGGGCCATATTCCTTAATAGTGGGTACCAATGCTGGCGTGGCCAGTCTGGGGCAATGAGTATCATTCTGGGTCTCTCCATCCTGACTTTCAGCAGTACCTTTGTGAGAAGGGGTAATGGAGGAAAGGCATATACTGTCAGCATTTTCCAACTGAATGAGAGTGCGTCCACTTTCCAAGCTTGATGGTGAAAAGTCCTTGTGCAAAATTTTGTTAGTTGATAGTTTTGGGGGCTGGCAAACAGGTCTATGTCTGGGAGCCCCCATTTTTGAGTTATCATTGCAAATACTTGTGGATCCAGTTTCCACTCGTGGGGATCCATGATGTTTCTGCTTAGGTCGTCTGCCAATGTGTTCTTTTTTCCTGGCAGGAATTGAGCTTGTAATTGAACTTGGTAAGCCAGTGCTGTGTTCCACAAGGTCATTGCTTGTCTGCATAGAGGGTAGGAGTGTGTACCCCCTTGCTTGTTTATGTACCATATTACTGTGGTGTTGTCTGTCCTTATGATAAGCTGTCCTGGATGTAAGAGGTCCTTGAAGGCAGTCAGAGCATTTTGTACAGCTCGCATTTCTTTTTGATTGATGTGCAGATTCCTTTGATCTGCAGTCCATATGCCTTGAATGCACTGTCCTGCCATGTGTGCCCCCCAGGCATAGTCCGATGCATCTGTTGTCATAGTTTGCCTGGCTGGGGGTAAGGTAAAAGTCTGACCCTTGTTGAGGTGACATGCCTGTGACCACCATAGAAACTCATGTTGAAGGCAGGGAATGAGAGGTATCATTGTTTCCAAGCTGTGGCTGTGTTGAGTCCATACGCTTTTTAGGTACCATTGCAATTTCCTCATATGCAGTTTTGCAAATGGTATTAGTAGTATGGAAGATGCCATGAAGCCCAAGGCCTACAGAATTTTTCTTGCAGAGAGTTGGGTCTTTGTTGCCATTGTTCTGAAGTATTGAGTTAATTGTAGTTGTTTGTCTGGCGTCAGATAAGCCATCTGGGCCATTGTATTCAAGCTGGCACCCAGGAATGTCATATTTTGTGAGGGCACTAGTTTTGATTTCTTTTTGTTTACTGTGTACCCCAGGCAACTTAGAAGATGTTTTACAAAAACCAGGTGTTGTAAGAGGATGTCCTTGCTTTCTGCTTGGATGAGGCAGTCGTCCAGGTATGGGTATATTTGAATTCCTCTTTGTCTGCAGTATGCAATTACTGGTGCCAGGCATTTTGTGAAGACCCTGGGCGCAGTAGATAAGCCAAAGGGCAGTGCAGAGAATTGGTAATGGGTTGAACCTGCAATGAAACGGAGGTATCTTCTGCAATTTTGTCTGATAGGGACATGCAGGTATGCCTCCTTGAGGTCCAACGTTACTAGCCAAGCATTCTTGCCCAGCATGGGAAGAAGCTGCTGTAGTGTTAGCATCTTGAATTTGGGTACTTGCAAGAAGGTGTTTAAAATTTAAAGGTCCAGAATGGGTCTCCAAGCATTGTCCTTTCTGGGGACTAGAAAGAGCTTTGAGTAAAATCCTTGGCCTTGCTCCTGTGTAGGTACCAGTTGAATGGCTCTCATGTCCATGAGAGCTGTAATTTGTTTTTGTGCCTCTGCCCATTGATTTTGTGGCAGGTTTGGCATTCCTTTTATCCTTGGCAAGGTGTGGAAATGGAATCTGTATCCTTGTGAGATAATGTCTAGGACCCATTTGTCCTTTGTGACGATGCGCCAGTTGTCTGCAAAAAGTGCTAATTTTCCTCCCAAGGGAGCTGCCAAGAGAGTTTTGCTTGGCAGTTTGAGGTTCAAGTCATTGTGTTTGCCTTCTAGTAGTTTGGGACCTGTCTTCTCCTCCCTTCTGTGTTGCAGTGCCCCATTGGCGAGGTTTGTAAGGGATTTGTGCTTGTCCTCTGCCCTTTGGGTGCCTGTATTTACCCCTCTGTGGTCTGTCAGAAGCTGGAAAGGACCAATTTTTTTGTTGACCAATTTCTGCTGAAGCGTGGGGGCTGTATCTGTAAGAAATCTTTGACCGTCTGCATAGATTTTGCCTTATCCTCCATTTTCTTTAAAACCTCCTCTGCTTTAACCCCAAATACGACATCCTGCTGTAAGGGTGCATCTAGTAACTTTGCTTTAACATGATCAGGCAGAGATTGTTCCTTTAACCAAGCATGTCTATATATAACAGACCCAGTAACAGCTGCTCTAGAGGATGCTTCCAAGGCATCAAAACCACATTGTAAAGTATGTTTGCCCACCTGTTCAGCTGCATGCAACAGATCCTGTATTTCCTTGAATTCAGACTGTTGAGGGTGCGTGTCCATCTTTTATTTGATTTGAGACATTAGGAATTGCTGGTATTTAAGCATGTGAAATTGACAATTTAGTGCTCTCATAGCTTGAGTAGCTGAGGTGTAAACCTTCTTCCCCCACCTATCTAGTGCTCTGGAGTCCCTTTCAGAGGGTACAGGATTTTTAGCCATAGAAGCCTTAGCCCCTTTGGGACCCTGGGAGATTGTCTCTGGATCAGCAACAGGGATTTTGTATAGGAATTTGTGTGAGTCAGGCACTCTATAGTATCTATCTGGTTTGGCTGGAGCAGGAGGCAGAGAATCTGGATTTAGACTAGATTCTAAGAAAACATCATCCACAATGTCTAAAACTAGGGGGATAGCAAGTGGTCTGTGCTGGGGGAGTAAAAGAAACTCTCGGAGCCTTTTCTTTGAGTCGGAGTAGTCCTGACCTTCCCAGTAGAAATGTTCCCTCATGGTATGTAAGGTTTCCCCAAAGGAATAATCTTCAGGGGGAGAAGCTGAGGGAATGGAGTCTTCAGCATCAGAATCTTCATAAGGAGGAAAGGAGTAATCCTGTTCCTCAGAGGAGCCTCAGGAAACAGACACTTGATCAGAGGAGGCATAATCCTCCTCTTGTCTGGGCCTTTTGTCGAGGGGGGTTGGGAACCCCTGATCAAAGAAATTAAATCTTCAGCCATTTTAAGCATCTGTTTCTTAGGCATAGGACCTTGACCTGGAGACTGAAGTGTAGTCTTTTTTGGTTTTAGAGGAGTCTTAAGCTTAACATAAGATTTTAGGGTGAGAGTAGTCGGTCTGAAGACACCTTCAGAAACCGAAGGTGTTTCTACAACACCGGCTTCTCCTACTGCGATGTCATTGGTAGGGCCTAAAGAAAATGGCTACGTCGGCCTAGAACTCTCTGCTGGAGAATCCGAAGTGGTCTGGGGATCCAATTCAGCGGTAGCCAGGGGCTGCATAGGTGCCTCACTGAAAACCGAAGAACCGGTGACCGGTCCTGCCGAGGGCTCGGAGTCTGGCTTGGATCTAGGCTGCCTGTCTTTATCTTTGCGTTTTTTATGCACGCCGGTAGTCGGTTGCTCTGACGGCATAGTGTAATTAAATTTCCTACCTAAGTAGTGTCATGCGAAATCAAAGCGTCACTTTATAGTTCGCTTATTGAACCTAACACAAAACCGACAACCAGTGACGTCGTGGTCTGGGCCTAGGCAAGGTATACGAAAAGAATGAAAGTCCTTATGAGGTATTTGCTTCCCACAAGAAATGCAATTGTTAACTTTTTCTGACATCGGACTGAGGCAAGAAAAGGTTCCCCAATGGGGTACTTAGCTTTGAAGACTTCGGACTGAAACTCGATTCGAAAATCTCAGGTGTCGGCCGACCGGCACTTGCGAACTGCTTCTGCTTCAGGCACCGCGCGGCAAGAAAGACTGAAGAAAATGGTGTCGGATGCCTCTCATATACCCCTGGCGCACTGACGTCAGGGAAGAAGTGACAACAACTGACGCCGGACCAAAACTTTGGAATTCGGGCCAACTGCGGGACCGCCTGACGGCAGGATAACCCAAGTGTGATGATTGCAGCAGGGTAATACGATGAACATCTAAAAACATCTGTTAGAGGCAATAGTTTGCAGTTCAAAGAGTGATATGCAAAATGAGAAAGCGCAGAGGTACAAAGATGTATTAGAGAAATGTGAGAAAGTAGTATTATGTGATATTTCTGTTTTTGTTTCATCAACATCTGAACAATCACAGCTACCTCAAAAGAAAGGTGAAGTACTGGTAGAGGACTGCTCTATTAAACATTACAGATTCAAAAGAAGAGAAAAATTATCTAGCTATAAAGACAGCTCAAGAGCTGATTTCAATACTAAAGATAAAAATGTTACAGTAATTGTAATGTATACAGAATGTCAATAAATGGGTGATGTTGTAAAATGCCCATGACACCCTTAGTATAGAGTTAATAATTTAAATTGATCATATAGTAAAGCAGAATACCTCATAGACTATAAATAGTGCATTTTAAATTTAGAAAGAAGAGGATGCATTATATTGTGTATATATATCTTTAAAACGTTAGAGAGCTCTCAATCAAGAAATCAATGTCATGTGGTACACAACTTTTAAGAAAGTAGATACAATAAAGACCTCATGGAGGATGGCCGCCCATTAATGGAGCATGAGTCATTACTGAGTATTGTGACAGAAATTAAAATGTTGCTGGTACCTTTTATTCAGCTCTACTATTTATATGCAATTTACCTATTCATTGCTTCATAATTACAGATTCGGTGTATGCATTAACAGTTCTCCATTTGAGAACTGTGATAGGAAGTGAACTTTAAAGAGATGTTCTAAAACTATACACAAAGTACACAAAAAAGTCTCAATAATGTATAAAATGGAATAAATGTCTTTATCATGTAATTACCTGGTGGTGTACTGGACAAATGCCAAATATCTCAGGTTCTCCTTTATATACCCAAACTTCTTGTACCTTTCAGAATAAAAGTCCTTACTCACTCTGAGTCTGATAAAGATGGTTTATTAAGTAGTGGCAGAATACAGTGAAGGTAGATGCAGTATTTCAATAAGATCCAAACAAGTCTTATGCAGGTTATTTCTTTCTCCCTACAATGGCAGAACTAAGACAAAGTGCACTGTTTTATGTAGTTTCTGCAGTTTTACGGAATTCTGAATATCTTTACCCAGTCTTCTGTGTATATAAATTGACTTCTGAATATTTAAACTGCTAGACATTTGAACTGACTTCTGTACTCAATCTCCTCATTATCTAAACTGAACTGCAGTACTCAAATCTCCTCAGTATCTCAGCTGAACTTAATTTGTCTAGAAAGTATCTCTCATAATACTGAAACCCAGTAAATTTCCTATATGTTCCACATGCCTCTTTAACATTGGCTCCCAAGCCTTTTACCATCAAGATCTGTTTTTGTAACAAATGTTCTATACACCCTGTTAACACATTTCACCACTATCAATGCTTTGGTCTGAAGGTTATCTCACTGAACACATTGGTATCTTTCACTGAAACATTATTTTTTATTAAAAATGTATTTACTGTAATTGCATATAAAATGTGAAATATACAATGACGACACAGGCCTGCTTTAATATGGCTGCATTTCTAGGCATACACAAAGAGAATACTGTATTTATGTAGGATTTATTCTGGCAAAAGTATATTTATGCAAACCCTATCCTTAACCATGCTTTGAACCCAATGTTACATTAATTTTTGGGGGAGTTGTCACCACTGCCTACCAACCAACAAACTCTCTCTCAGTCAACTGGCCCATTCATATCTAATACACTGGGGTGAGAACCATCTGAGAGAGGAACATCATTTAGGCAGCAATTATGGATGTTTATTTATTTTTTACATTTTTTCAGCCCTAACTCCTTTGTGCATGCCCTGTAACATGCCCAGGGTTTGGCATACAATGACCCTTAGTAAGGTTATGTCATCTGCTAATAGTCAAGTCAAGATAGTCATGCTTCCTTAAAGCCAGCATTACAGTGGGGTTTATGGTCTCTACCAAAGATTCAGCCATGGAAATGTGTGACCAGGACATGCACTCATATACCCTCTCCCACAAGCAGAAGTGAATCTGCAAATCCATTTCACATCACTCCCTAGATTATATTCTTTTTTTTTGTCCTAATCGTTTTCTTCCCCTTATCCACAAGCCCTCAAGTCACCATCCCTGTTGGCCTATTCATTTTCTTGACTCTCAGCATCCTTAAATCAAGCACTAAGGTGTCCATTTCAGGTAACTCCTGTATACACCTACTAGGTTACCACAGCCAATGGAGCTGTTAAGTAGGAATAACCAAAAAACAACAACAAAAACATGTGTTGCCAAATTGGTGTTTATTTGAATCTGAATCTCTATAGGACCTTACTGTTGGGATATATTCCCCTTCTTGATACTTAGATGCATTGCCTGTTAATGCAACTCTCAGAAAGCCAAGACAAGTAAGTGCAAAAGAGAAAGCATATAATATTCATGTGGAAGCTTCTGTGTCTAGAGTGACCAGAATGGTGTCTATATTGACCGTGATGCCATTGATTTTTTTTCATAATATCAGGAGAGTGCAGCATAAAAGAGGAGACATTTTACGAAGGGTTTTATTATAAACTCCAGAAAAATGGCCATGGGGCTCTGTGGCTGAGCCTTCTCCAACAATGATCAGACTGCTGGGGGGGTCCTCTAGGTTTTGTGAGGCTTGGGAATACTAAACAATATTTGGAAATATTATATTAAATGTGTGGAAAGGGGAAATTCAGGAAGTCTAGCATCATATTTCTTCTTCATTAAGCTCAATAAGCCTACTGTGTATGTGGTCATATGCTCCTTTTATGTCATCAAGACCGTTCTGTAAAGGATGGTGTTTCTAAATAGGTCTTTGATCTTGATATTGTATATATTGTTATCCATAATGAAAATGACTTCTTTGTTTACTTTCACTATCCTGGCTCAGATTCTACTTTCATTCCTACTGACATTATAATATATTTTCTTGCAGGTTTTTTTGAAGTCTTGTAATTTAATTCTCACATTTCATGTCATAATCTATGATGGTTAAGTAGAGAGGGTGGCAGAATGTGGTGGTGAGTTGTGCTCATAGCTTCAGATTAGTCTTCACCTTCCTCTGTCGGGTTCCCTGAACTGGGTTTATTCTTCTCATGAAAGTGCACTTTTATGTTGAGTTTTCTACAAAGAACTTTTAGGTCAAAAATAACTGTGACGCCCCTGCACTGACCCAGTAATCAAGGCGCCTCAATCCTCACCACTGGCAACAGTGGAGAATGTACAAACTGGAAGGATGACAAGTACACAGTAAAGTGCAATTTCCCTTAAGAGCACACAGAGATCATAGTGAGTCTGGGTCTGGTTTCTCCCTCTTTTTCCAGATCCCCAGTAAGACTCCCCACTGGCACAGCTATAGAGTTGCGATCTCAGCAGAGTGGCCAAACCAGGATCTTCAGCACCCGCTCTGTCCAGCCAGTGCTTTGTGTCCCTGCCCAAGTAGCTGACACACACTCCTTGAGATTTGATTTATATACAAACATACACACACACACACACACACACACACACACACACACACACACACACACACACACCTGGGAAAGGCTGTCACAGGTTTACTAGCTATGCCCCCTTCTGCCCAGACTATAAGGTAGTTTTCTCTGCCACCAGCCAACTCTTATCAGCTACTTTAAGACCTTAGAAAAGGGTGTCCAATCCTATGGTGTAATGTTACTATTAATCCAAATGGTAGTCTGACCAAGAGCAAGGCTATTTAGGAGTGGCCTGTACAGTGTTACCAAACAGATATGCAAGTACCCTAAGAGCTTAAATATCTCTAAACAGACCAGCCATAATTAAAACATTTAAATATATTTACTAATAAATAATACAAGAACAAGACAATACTCAGTAAGTAATCAGTTACATCAGAGTTCAAAATCCCAGGAAATATTTAAAACAGCATTGCAAGACAATCTCAAATAAATAAAGAAAATATCTAAGCTACACTTTACTATATCCTATCTGAATCTAAAAGAGTTACTATGCCCTAAAAACTTTCTTACAGCAAGGCAAGCTCAGAGGTAGGTGTATGTTTCCAGCTGATGTTGTTAGATCAAAGACAAAATACAAAATGCACATACTCTCTCTGAGAGAGTTCTTAAATTAATATCAAGTATTACTGCTGGGTTAGCTTGGATGACATAACGTTTTGTCACCTGATGTCAGTTCCCAAGCTAAACCCCCTTTGTCAGAAACTAAAAGAATTTTAGCATCTCCCTGTGAAATATGTATATCTCTCAGATGTTTGCAGATCCTGGAAGTCATAAAACAATAAAATGCTTCTACATCTTAAACCTAGTAATTATTTCTCTTTCAAGGCAATACAAAAAAAAAACTTCTAGATCTAGACATTGTGTTTGCTACTGCACTGAAACAGAGAGATAACATCTCCAATTTAATTTCAACTAGTTTCTCTGAATTTTTTCAAGTTAACCTCCCGTGTTCCAGTTTCCATTAAACATATACATCTAAACGGTCACAATAGTGCAGGTACATTCTTGTTCTATTCCAATAGGGCATGCTGTGGTTACATTTTAGCAGAGTACTTTACACTCACTTCTATATAAATTATATCAATATTCACAAATGACATAGAATTATTTACAAAATTCCAGATAGCTGGGCTGGCAGTATTTCCCTTTGTCACAATAACATCTGTCAATTTATTGCAGCTCTGAGGCTCAATGATGAGATCTTTTTGTGAAAACTTTTAATTCCATCTCTGAGGCTGGCTTCTCAGAGTTATTCCAGATCTAGACCTGGTGCTTGGTGGGCCTCCTCTTTTTGTGGTTTGAATTCCTTCCATTCTGAGAGACCCTTCCTCTGTTTTTCTTCCATCCTCTCTTCGGTGGGAAAGGGGTCTTCCTGTATTATCTCCTCCCAACCCCAGATGAGTTTGGTTGTGTGAACTGAAAGACCAGCTGGTAGCCCCTCTGTGATGATGATGGATATATGTCTGTGTCTGGCCTTGGCAGCGATGGTTCCTTAAGCAAAAATAACCACATCAAGAATAAACAAACACATTTATTCTGCAAAGCTTTTGGGTTAACACCCTTCCTCAGTGCATTATAAAATCAATTAATACATACATTTTAAATAGGAGCATCAGTTAATCACGTCAGCCAGCTAACCTATCATACATTTTTACCAACCCCCTTATACAATTGTTTCTGAGAGATTCATAAAATGTTAAAATCACATATTTAACTCACATACTAAATTCATTAACATAATAACTTCATTTTAAACACATTCTAACTCACTATATTGTTAAACTTATTTTTGTTTCTTTACTAAAATAGGCTTTATACTGGCCATACTATTAATACCTGGTTTAAAGTCTGCTCTTAGCCTTACAATCCATTCATACTCTTTTATTTCTAAAAGGTTATTTAAATCTTCACCCCTTATGTTCATAACTACATTATCTATCACCCTAAATTTAAAATAATGTCCTAGGCCATTATCAGTTATGTACTTTCTCAATGCATTCGTATTTATTCTTCTCCTAATGTCTGATTTCTGCTCCACTATTTGTTCCCTTAGTTTCCTGGTAGTCTTTCCCACATAAAATGAGGGGCAGGCTACACAGGTGGCTAAGTACACTACTTGTGTTGTATTGCAACTTGCATGACAAAAAAATATATGTCCTTTGTTATGGGATGCACAAATTTATTCTCTCCCTCATAAATATCTTCACAGCAGCTACAATTAAAGCACTTAAAAGTATCTGTCTAATTAGATATGCTGTTTCCCTTTGTTGTTATTTGCTTAAAGTCTGTATAACATAGCTTTAACCTCAAACTTTCCGAGTTTCTATAGGCAAATGAAGGCCTTTCTCCTACTATTTCTCTAAGTTCTGGCATTGCCATCAAGATTGTCCAATTTTTATGTATTATTCGTTTCACTTTCTCCGTTTTTAAATTATAGGTTGTAACATATCCAATTACATCATTCTTATGTGTTTTTTTGTGTTTCTATTATACCTTTTAAACTATTACCAAAAATTGGGCTATATTCACCCATTCTCCCATCAGCAACCTCTTTATATATTTGCTTTAACATCTCAGGCTTATACCCATTATTTATAAACTCATCCATCATCTCTTTAATATGTTTTTAAAAGCTTTCCTGATCAGTGTTTAATAAACTAGTTCTAATCATTTGTGCTTTTACTATACCTTTAAAAATGTGAGGGGCGTGCATACTGCCTCTATTCACATATCTACTAACATGAATCTCTTTCTTATATATACTTGTTTCAGCATTCCTTTCCTTCTTACATAACTCTATATCCAGGAAAACTATCTTCTCTTCTGAAGCTGACATTTTAAACTTCAAGAACTTTGTAGTTGTGTTTAAATATTCCAGCTAGTCATTTAGTTGTAATGTTCTATCCCAAATTAAAAAACAATCATCTACAAATCTCTGATAAAAACATATTTTCCTATTC
This sequence comes from Protopterus annectens, assembly GCF_019279795.1. Classification (NCBI taxonomy): domain Eukaryota; kingdom Metazoa; phylum Chordata; order Ceratodontiformes; family Protopteridae; genus Protopterus; species Protopterus annectens. Next base: position 142,144,766 of record NC_056732.1, read on the forward strand.
ATAATATTACTATCACTTAGAACATAGCGTTTCTCCTATTCATATAGCACAAGGTTGGTGTAGGTATTCACCACTGGAGTACCCATAGCCACCCCTGCTAGTTGTAAATAGACTTCATTATCAAAAATAAAACTGTTCTTAGTCAAAACCAGCTCCAGTAATACACAGATGTTCTCAATTTGTCTAGCTGGCAACTTCACTTCTGCATTCAAAAAATCTCTTATAGAGTCTATCCCATAATCACTGGGTATTACAGTAAAGTTTTGCTGAAGGAACTGACTACTTGAATTGCAGCTTTGACCATTTTGCAGTTCACTTGGCAGGGATGGTCCTAGGAAAAAATTCCCACTGCTTCATTTGATGTGTTCTACCCTGAAGGGAGGGGCTCCTGTCTTGCAGATTAGGGGTAGTGAGGATGGCTACAGGAACATCTGGTACAGAGGTCATGTGCTTCTTCTTTCCTTTACATTTGCAAGGTATTTTTACTTGGACTGAATCAGAATACACTGCATTCCTAGTGACCTCTTTTCTCCATATCATGGATTCACCGTACGTGGGAAGGTTGTTTTTTTCATCTTCCAGTTATGTAAAGTTGACTACCTTGAGACATAGTCCCTATTGTGTTTCTTTCAATCTTCTTAATTTTCTTCTCTCTGTGTTCTCATATTTGTTGCAACATTGTACATGTATCATTAGACACCAGGAGGGTAAGGTGTATGATGTACAGCATGTCTGTCATCCAGCAGGGGACTTGAAATTGTTTTTGTATGATTCCAGCATCATCCATTGGCCAGAAAGTGTGGTGGACTGCTTACTACTATAGATGCAGTGAAATTGTATATGTCCAGACTCTTGTGGTTTCAGCTAGAGTCCATGCTCTCTCGTTGGTGGCTTGCATTCCCCAGTGTCTGCAATGAAAGTACTGCAGTCCTCATCCTTTTCCAGGAGGAAGTCTTGTGGAGGGGCTGTGCCAACAGCCTCACATCTTCAGTGCCATGTCAGTAGTGACTGTTTTCTTCCATCCTTCCCTGACCAGATTGCCCACTGCCTAGGATGTAATGGAACTCGTTATCTGGGTACAGACAGAACCAAAATCTCTTTATTGTGGAACCATCAAGGTTAGTTTATAGTCCTGATTCAGAGCATGGAAAGAGAGTCACATGGCTGGAAACTAAATCAGTTTCTGGATTACACTGATAAATCCATATCAGAAAAACTGGCAATGCTGCATTTTTACATTTGCTAACTCATATTTTACCTGTTATATCAAAAACGTTGATTATTTCTTTAAATTTCAAGGTAGTAAGGTATCTCTGACTTGAGCTTCGAATTAACAACAGAGAGGGTGCTGCTAGTAAAAATGAATAAATGTTTTAGCATGGGGAAGTGTGTGTGTGTGTGTGTGTGTGTGTGTGTGTGTGTGTGTGTGTGTGTGTGTGTGTGTGTGTGTGTCTGCGTGCGCACATGTCTGTGTGTGCATGTCTGAGAGTGTATGTTTGTATGTGTTTGCATATATGTGTGTGTGTGTGTGTGTGTGTGTGTGTGTGTGTGTGTGTGTGTGTGTGTGTGTGTGTGTGTGTGTGTGTGTGCATGCATGCGTGTGTGTGTGTGTGTGTGTGTGTGTGTGTGTGTGTGTGTGTGTGTGTGTGTGTGTGTGTGTGTGTGTGTGTGTGTTTGCTGTTATCACTCACATGTTATTCAAATGAATAACACCACAAACTTCTTATGGAAGAAAACACTCACATGTTATAATAAGCCAAATAAATTGAGGAAGCAGGAAAGTTACATATATTCTGGTTATTAATTGCTCCACAAATGCCAGGAATGATTACTGAAAAAATGAGTCATACATGAATAACTGCTTATGTAGTAACACATGCTCATTCATTTTCTTTATCATCAATTAAGGACCTGTAAAGAATATGACAAATATGCTCTTACACTACTTGTTTCCACACGCATGATACATTCACAACTTTGTATTTATTTTCTGTCTCTTGAGTCTCCTGACAAGAAATAAAAATTAGGAAAAAATCTGAAATATGTGGTAAGCACCAGAAGGATACAAGACATAACATATTGCTACACACTAGCCTGTTAACCTCTAAAGAAACGTTGGCTGTATATAAATATATATATATATATTTACAGTATGTGTGTGTATGTGTGTGTATTAAAAGTAGTCATTACCTCAGCGAAAAAGTTGTTTCATGTTTATGACAGCTCATATACAACATAATCAGAGATTAATTTACATTCCTAAAAGCAGATAAATTGTTAAAATATTCTCCTGATAAAAATCAGAACAAAAGAAATATAGGATTGATTATGCAGAAAAGACAACAACAGTGGTATATCTAAAAAGAAAAATAATCAGAGATGGAAAATAATGCATTTTTCACATAACTGTGTTTTCAAATGTGTTTTAGCCTTTGAACTCCTTTCACCATTTGTCACTCAGTGCAAGCTGCAATGATCAAGGTAGGGCAAATGCACCTGTTTCACTCTCCTTATGGATCAACAGTGGACCAATTACAGACCACATTTAGAGACTTTTTGGTGCTATGTAATTCTGTTTAAAATGAACCAGGAGTTGGTAGATTTATTTAGCAGGGGGTGAGGGGGTGCAGGGGGGCAAAAACGTCAAAACTTTTTTTTGTTTTTATTTTTTTTATTATTACAATTTTGAAGTTTCAAAACTTCAATCTTATGGTTTCGACCATTTGCAGTTCGAAGTTGTGGAACTTTGAGCTTGTAA